>NC_056735.1:1592273452-1592480952 GCF_019279795.1 Protopterus annectens | reverse complement strand
TCAGTATATATGCACATCTTACTGGTTTAATACCTGATACCTGTATGTGGTCTATACATTATATATCTGTGTCTGTGCTGTGTGATACACATGCATACATGTACATGAAGTACTGACATATATATGTTACGTATACACATTCATGCATGTGTGGATGTGACAGACAATAGGTTACCTGGGTCGCACAGGCAGATGCTATCTACAGAATGTGTCACACACCTTGCTGCCCTGAAAGGCATACATTGATAGCAGGTTGTAGACAGTGGCATTATACATGGAACAGTGGCATGTGCAAGCATAACGTGTGAGTCACCATGTGTAATGGTACTGAGGTGCAGTAGTCAAGATGACCTCTCCCGGCTGTGTTAGTGGTTGTCATTATTAGCAGGATTGCTACCCAAAGTATATCTCACATTGGTCATATACACAAGTTCTGATGCTGTCCATCACCTTACATGGGGCATTTGCTACCAAGCACATTAATGCCACGTGCAGTGATGTCATGGTACAGGTGGCAACTGCTAGACCATAACAATAAGCCAATGTCCTGCTGTTATTATGAGGTTGTCCAGTGTCTGTCATTCCAGGTTGTCATGACTAGACGACGAGCCTTCAACACAGAGCACATGCATCCATGTTACACGTGTGTGTGGATAATACCTAGGTTGCATTTACATATATAGCTGCATTTCAAGGCAAATGTCCTACACACAGATATAACACCCTGACACCTACATGACAATTGCATTGGATGCTTATGCTATCCCGTGCTAGATGTGTGGCTTTAGTAATCCATTTGCTCAATGTAGAACCTACAATGGGGAATACTGACATCTGTGCAGTGAGGAACACCTGGCTGAAGGCTCTGTAGTGCACAATAACACTGCCACCATGTAATTCAGATCCAGACATGTGGACCATAACAGTGGTATGGACCATTCCAGGTGGTAGTGTATACATATTCATAAAGGCTACTCACATGTAAAGACCACTACTCCGACATAACGCATCACAGATGAGTCAGGTACAGGTGACAGTGGCAAATGCTGCATTCTAGGTTGTATCATCATATACATCCACCATCATGTTCCCAGACTACCAACATACATCCATTTGTGGTATGACATAGTATGGTAGACCACCAGATGACCCTCGATTGGTGGACTGTACCTAGGCTTACATCAACTGTGCAACGTACTCATATACAGGCACAGCTGCATAATGTGTTATGCAATGCAATAATACCAATGTTTGTAACCAGCTCAGTTGTACACATGCCAAGGTCCCTCGGATGTTGTCAGCATTAACCCGGTCGACTGTTGCTATACACCAGTAAACAATACCCTCATGGTTGGATATGTACATCCCACACTCATACAACATAAATTGCATCACCATAGCTTTCATTTGCCTTTCTATATACAGGTGGCTACAGTCATTATACACATGCACATGGCAGATAGCATGCTAACACTACATAAGGTTCGATATCTATGTTGACAGAGATAATATCCCCACTCTACTGGTCACCCATGACACCTATCATATCATACAACAACCCCATGTATGTATTTAGACGTGTCCACATAATGCAATGCCTACAAACATACCCAAATAACAGGACCATAGGACCTACACAAGGCCTGTATTGACAGACTCAGGGAAATCCAGCTCTGCTCTGTATGTTCCTGAGTAGTCACAGGTGATATGTTCATGACATGTACAGCCATGTATGGCCACAGCTCCTACATATACCCCATGTCAACAATTGTAAGCCATGCATGCTGTGTGCTGTCTGGACATTAGCCTTAGTACCACAATAGCCAGTACATGCTGGGGTGAGATGTTTACAAGCCACAGACCTCGCACATGCTTGAATGAGTGTACTGCCTAGCTCTAACAGAGCACATTGCTGGCACTCTTCCAGTACACATGAGGTGTGTGGCAAATATGATGTGCTCACTGTTGACCATTACAGTTCCCTGGCTTCACCATGACACTGTCAAAGTAACAGTTCGTAGGAGCATGACATGGAATAATGCTGTGTGTGTGTCACGCTGTTATGTGCTGCTGTAATGTATGTACACGTGGCTACTCGATGAAAGTGGTGGTGTCCTACCAGTACATGAATACAACATCCATTATGATGTAATGCTCGGCTATGTTTCACACATGGCATGGGGAAGGTGTGGAATGTATCCTCTTGACCTGCTAGTGCACATACTGATGTAGACCGCATATGTGTACAGGTATTGCTGTTTGTGTAGATTCCATGTGTGTGCAGTGTCTGATGTCTGAAGGTGATTGTTGTCTTAGTACATCATGCTGTTGCAATACAGCCTCAAAATTGCCAACTGTATATGGTGATATGCTCTAAGTACAGTAAGCCGTACATGAGGTATAGACAGATGTTTGGACATGACTGATAAGTGGTGGGGCTTCCTTGCAGATGAATGATTACTGAGGACAGCTCACTGGTGTGTTACAACCAGTCCTACAATAACCTGTGTACCTGCTAAGATCAGGTTTTCTTAATTGAAGTGGCAGACAATGTAGAATGCTGTAAGGGTGACACTGAAGGCAAACCTCATGACACCTGTAACAGTAATACCTCCCCTGTGCATTTATTGTGCATATATCAGCACAGTTGTCAAAGGAAAGAGTCAATAAGCATTGTACCGGATGCGATAGTGCTGTACTTCTGTAATACCTATCATGAGATAGGCTGGTGTTTGATTCACAGTACTGGCATGTGTGGGTGTGCGTCCATATATGTCACATATGGTTGGAAATGCATTCCACATGTTATCACTCTCCTGAACACTGTTGTTGACACCAGTATAGAGTGAAGTGTAGAAAGAAAGGCAAAGGCAGGTGGTTAAACCTCACACATGTAAAGTGTCTGTATGTGTGTGACATAGGTGTATATCTTTGTGAATGCCAGTGTGTGTGTGTGTGTGTGTGTGTGTGTGTGTGTGTGTGTGTGTGTGTGTGTGTGTGTGTGTGTGTGTGTGTGTGGCTGTCCATGTGTATGGCTGTCTGGTTCCTGTAGTGAGGCTGTATTTTACCATAGTGAAATGTTAATGCCCCCTCCCCCATCCACTCAAAGCAATCTAGCATCCCTGTTGATATCATCAATTGTAGATGGGCATACTAACCGCCTGTTAACATGTACTCCCTGGGGTGTGACCAGTTGTTACATAGCCTACTGATGGACCCCCCACACATACACTCACTGCACTGTAGTATCCTTGTCGATGTCATTGATCTTAGGCCATTCCAACTACCTGTACATGTGTAATCTCTGTGGCGCATCTTGTAATTGTGTAATACTATAATGAGGATATGCACATAGGCAGGGGTTCTCATCCGAACACTGGCAACTGTGTGTGTTTCAGAGTGTGTGTTACTCTGTCTGTGAATCCTTGAGTGTGTGGGTGTGTCTGTGTTTGCATGCTGTCATGACACTGGGTATTACTGCTTCCCAATGAGCAGCCACTAGTTCCACTGGCCTTTACCCTTGTTTTCCGGCATACCACTCTTTTACCCACTCCGTGCTCCAGGTAACTATACCTGTGATATCACCCACTATGGATGTGATGTCTCTGAACACAGTAGCTTACTACACAGCTATCATGCTCTTGGATCATTAGAACAGCAAACATAATTGAAACATGGGAGAATATAACTGTGATGTAGAAGCTACAATGTGCATGCAGGCATTGTCATACTGACCGGTGGGTAGTCAACATGTACATATGGGACTCCTGCAAACACCAACATCCCCCGGCACATGCAACTGCACCTGAAAGAAGAAGGCAGAATGTCAGGATCAACATGCTGTTAGTGTTGTTACACATGATACATACTGTCAAACATATAAAATGCATTCGACAACTGCAATACATGGTATGTCTGCTGCCTGTCAACACTACTCAACAATATTAATCTACAATTTTCTACCTAGTATGTTCACCCTGTGCATCAGATCATATGAACATGTCCCTGCACCGATGGTGTGGATGACAGGGATGCAGCACAGGAATCATATGCACACAGAGATAATGTTTGCTAGAGGCCTAGGCTGTGCCATTGGATGACATCATACATGTGTGTTAGGGCCTGTGATATCATTGGGCGTGTGTGGATGTTATGCGTGTGTGTGTTGAGGTGCCTTACATTTGTTTCCAGTGTGTGTATATGCATGCACACAGGTCTGGCATGTGGCTGGCTTTGACAGCTGCAGATTGTACAAGGCATGTTTCACAGTTCACGGTGTCTGGCCACAGCCACGTGACCTGCACCTGCCAGGGGTTGCACGGGCACTATCAGGCAAAGGTCCAGATTGGGTACCGTCTGATGACACATGTCCACTGGATTCGTGTCCCTGTTGGGACCATCCAGGACCATGTGCATGTGGCCTGCTATGTCCTGGTGTGGACTGCACAGCACCAGCTGCACTGTTGCTGCTACCGCCACTATAGGAGCGGGCATGTGCAGTAGCATGTTCATGTAAACCTTCAACAGGTGATGTAGCTGACCTACGTCCATGTGCCTGATGCTTCACTCCCACAAGATGTTCCAGCACAGACATTCCATGCCCGAGGATTGACATGCCACAATCAAGGACTCCCACTATGTCACCCAATCATCTATCCAAAACATCTGCAAGATGATGGTGAGCATTTGCAAGTGCCTGAATGTTGTCAGTTACTGAATGGACAGCAGCCCTCTGATGCCTCAGACCTTCTCTGTTGTGCCATTCAGCACATTCCTGTGCCTCCATTACAGCCCAAAACATGCATCTGGTGACTCTAGCTGATGTGCTTGGTCTTGCAGGGGCATGTTGGCCAGTGGTCCTCCTACGAGCAGCGCTGGGCACATGCCTGTGTGGGACATCACCAGTCTGTTGACTAGGATCATGGTGTGCAGGCACACCTTCCATAGTCACCACACTTCCCTGTTCCATGCTACCACCCGACAGCTGTCCTTCCTCTATGGCCGGTAGTGATGGGGTATGTGCAGGCAGGGGAACTGTGTGTGAGGATGAGGGAGAGACAGGTGGAATGGCAACCAGTGGCACAGATTCAGCTCCTGACAACCCTGCCTGTGCCTCAATCATACTATCATCATCACTGCTAGAGTCTGTGAGGACACTAACATCAGCTGGACCGCAGGAGGGTAACGCACCTACATCAACACCTGTGAGGGGAAGACAAGAACTGTACATTACAAGTTATACCAGACACACACACAGACAGACACACACACACAGACAGACAGCCAGACAGACACACATAGACAGACAGACACACACACAGACAGGCACACACACAGACAGACACACACACAGACAGACAGACACACACACAGACAGACACAGACAAACAGACAGGCAGACAGACACACACACACACACACACACACAGCCAGACACAAACACAAACAGACAGACACACCGACAGACAGACAGATACACAGACACACACACAGACAGACACACACTGACATGCACAGACTGACACACACTGACGCACAATGACACACATGCTACATGCAGGTGATATGGCAGATGGCAATCAGCTTAGACAATTATAGTTTCAGCTTAGCCAATTATAGGGGTATTTATCATATATCCCTGAGTTGCACACAACAGCATGCATGTGTTATAGCAGACGGCATGCACCTTACATAATTATAGTGGTGGTTAGCATACATACCTGTATTGCACCATTTGTGTTAGTAGCCTATGCCCCATACCTGCAACACAATGCATGCACTTTGCACCATTGCACTGCACTGCCATGGTGTGTGCAACATACACCACATGTTAACAGGCCATCGCTGACCTTTGTACATCTGCCACTGATGCTCTGTGTTGGCCACCCCTATGTGTGAGGACATGAGCTGTAGGGTATGTTGACTGCATACTATGTTTGCCTGAGCCCTAGCTTGCATACCTCACCCAAAGCAGTGCATGTCTGTTCAACATTATTATGACTACCCCTTACCTGAGTATAGACATTGTGCATGTGGCTGTACACACATGTTTGACATGGCTGTCCCTACTTTACAATGGTGCCACAGACCAGCACAGGTTTACAGTACACCAGCCTGCTGTGTGGCGTATGTCCTTGCCAATCACATGTAGTTTGACACATCTTCTGCTGATGTGTTGAATGACATGCATACATGTGTAACACAATGGTGTCCTTTCCAATCTACAGTATGGTAATGGTGTCCCAATGCAGGGACATGTTATATTAACATGGGCCTTCAGCTGATGCAGTGTTGTCTGTCCACCCTACAAATATGCAGGGACATACTGCACACATGCTGATGTGCATAGCCATTTCAGGGCATCATGTGGCTTCACAATAGCTATATAGTGTGAGCTACTGACACAGTTCATAGCCATGACTATGTTCACATACAATACATATCTAATGTGGAATGTGACACACATCACTGAGGTGTATACACAATAAACCCTAATGTGGAATGTGTGACACAGGTCACAGAAGGGTATATGGCTGACACCCCTGCACATCTTCAACCATATTACTGATACCTAGCAACTATGCACACACATGGCTAACTTACACATACTCTATGTCCCACATGCCATCTGTGTACCTCACACACATGAGGAGCAAGCATGACAGTGATGTCTGACACCAGCAAGGTGAATGTACTGTATCTGTGGCTTGATGTGGATGTATGTGGATGTTGTGCAACACATGTATGTATTTGGATACTGTATAGGTGAATGCTTCCATGTCATGACACACTCCAGATGTTGAAGACATGTTATGTGGAGGTTACATGTTATGCCTACACAAGCTGTGCACAAGCCTGTATGATGTTTAGTGTTTCACATCTGCAATATCACTATTACATAAAGACCATAGTTGTATTGTGTCGAACCAATGTACAACAGGGTGTACACACATGTACTTCACTTCTACTGTGTGTGTTGCTTCATGTCTCTGGCCATCCTCCATGGCCATGTGTGCACATGTTCTGTCCAATGGTTGTGATGGCCATCTTATTTCACATGTCAGTGTTACCCCATATGACATACACCCATAGATGCCATATGCCCCACCGTGGACAGAGTTATGCAAACAAAGGGTGATATGTATGGGATGTAAGACATGTTTTACAGGATAGCTGAGCAGTGTTGCAGTCAGCCCACTACATGTCATGGACATTTCTGATAGCACATGACATTGTGTGACATTCATATCAAGGGTATACTCTGCAAGGGTTTATCCTGTGGGCCAGGCATACTCCAACTCCAACACATTTAGCACACATATGCTCTCTGTACAGTACTGTTCATATTCCCAACATGTGTAATGCTGATATGTAGTACCTGTCCCTACAGTGGAACACACCTCCACCATTGAATTCACTGTTGTCCACACATCTGGCAATGACAGTTTGGAAGGTTTAGTGTAGGTGTTTCATATAGTATTCAATTGTTTCACACAGGTAAACAGTGTGATGCATTGCAGGTCTGACCAGTGTCCATTAACAGGACCACCATACATTATGTGTACGTGTGTTATGGCAGATAGCATGCTATTAATATGTTCCATGCATTATCAGGCCTGGTAAATAATAACAATCTCACCTGACACAGGCTGCTGTCACTGCAAAATTCCAGAGGTACCTAAACAGGAGTGTCACAGCAGTAAGATCATTATCCACACCTGTGTGATAGCTACAGGGTGCAATGTCCATGTTAGCACATAAGCCAGTACAATCCAATATACTATGGAGTATGCACATCTGTGCATACATAGAGTAGCAGACTATAGTATGTGGCATGTGTGCATACATGCCTTGCATATGATGTTACATTGCATATTGTACAGTAACACATGTAACTATGTGATATATAGTTGTGTTTTATGTGCAGTAGTGACTTACAAGGCAACTCCAGGCTCCGTGGTTGAGAGACACCCACCTCCACAATACCAGCTAAAGCTTGTGGATGGAGGTCTGCAGGTGTCCCCAGGTTGGCCAGTAGCTCCTCGGTACATGTGAGTGGGGGCTGGGTGAGTGCTCCCCCCATCTGTTGCACCTTGTTCCCTGGCGATTGCATTAGCATGCTGTTTCGCCCGTCTTATCAGGTCAGTGCAGTGTCAGCACACCAGCTGGTAGGTGTGATTGTGACTAGCAACATCATTTACCCTCCTGCAGAGTTCCTCCCACAGGGCATCCCGCTGCTGTGCATCCTGTGGCACATGGCTGAAGAGCGTCATGTAGTTGTCGAGGAGGTATGGGATGAGGAACTTATCCTTCAAGCAGCTGCATGGTGGCAGTCTGCTATGTGGCATACCTGGAAGACATAACGATGGAGACAGGTCACAGTAACTCACAGAGAAGTACAGCAGTACAGTTGAACATACATGTGTATCAGATTTATTAAGATTACAAATATGTCTGTGCAAATCTACATCACACTAACACCACTGACATGTATAGGCACACGCATTTGACAACTACTGGTGATGTGATGTTATCGCCATATATGTGTGTGCCATGTGATGTCATTGCAAATACAACATGTGGATGTTGTCCTGCCGTGGGCATGTCTGTTTGCCTGTAGTGGTGTCTTTACCTATCAGCACATGCCTGGATATGTTCACATTAATGCAATCGACCTAAATGTTGTGTACATGCCACATATATAGTCATACATGTCCTTTAGGGACATGACCTGTGACCCTGCAGACTTGCAAGCATGTATGTGTTTTGCCATATACATCTTCATGGCACTGTACAGCTGTGTAGCATCTTTCCACTTATTGTCTGTGTTGCACATGTGTAACACATGGGACAATAGCTAGCCTGTTGGTATTTGCAGGGTTGGATATCAACTATAGCATGTATGGTCATAGTGATCTAGTAGGCAATATGCCCTGGGCCATTTATGAGTGTAGGCAGACAGGTTATCTAGCTGTAGGCAACAGACAGGTAAGTTTCAGTGGCCAGTTCAAGCAGTGCCACAGAATTGATACACATGGTTACTGATATATTTGGCATGCGGTCATCACACCATGTCACAGAGGGGCGATGTGCAGCTTTGCTGGACAGGGATGCATAGTATGGCAAGAGTATGTTAAGTGTATGGTAAAGGGACCTGTCAGGCATATTGTGATCCTTTTACTAGAAAGGTGGATGTCCATGATGTATGTGTTTATTTGGGATCAGGATGTGTTAAGTGTAGCATGTCCAACACCCCTGAGTTGGACATGGCTTTATTCCGGGTAGGCTGCATGCTACATAGTGCAACTAGGGACTGTGAAGGGCAGTGTGGGCCATCTACATGGGCAATAACCCTTAAAGGATATATGTGATCTATTATGGGTCACATGGGTGTTGAGTATGGCTGAGCAGTTATCTCTATATTACTGGATGGCACCCTGTAAAGATTAGCAGTGCCACATATGACTACCTGTCTTTTGTGGTGACATAACTATCAATGGGAAGTACTGTCCAGTTGCATCCCATACACACAGCTGCCATAATGTTGACCACTGCCTAGGTGGTAGTTAATGGGTACAGGGTTTGTAACACAGGGGATGACAATGCAATACTTAGCTGTCAGATTGTGGCCATACATCACACACCACACATCTGACACACTAAGGCCCTTCTGTATGTTGAACGCAGCACACAATGAGTCAACTATTGCTCCTAGTTCATAGTCCTTTGCAAACATCAATAGGCTGTTGCCTTCTGTGTTAGTCTATGTGGTATAGATAACAAAGAGGGGGAGTACCAGGAATGACCCCTGTATTACTGTGGTTGACACTGGTTTGATGTGTGTGTATTTGTCAGACACCTTCTGTAGTGTGGGTTTTGCCAGCAGTCCAGTTGCCAACCACTCCTGTGAAATAGGAATGTATGCCCAGTTTACTGAGTGTAGCTGGAACACAGTATGGGTGATGGTGTCCTACGACCTGACAAGGTCATGATATGCAGTGTGAATCAACCCTACTGTCAGCTTCATCTGTACCGAGTACATCAATTACATTGACCACGGTTCATGGCCGTACAGACCAGACTCAACAGGGTAGTTGTGCACTATGTCCCATTATCAATGGTGTCTCCCACTTTGTGGGGTGTGATAACCATTTGTTGTGTACACAGCCTGACATGGAGCTATGATTGAACACGATGTGTATGTGGACAGCTGAATGTTCTTACATTTGTGTAGGATACACCCTGGGATGTTGACAGGACCCATGAAAGCTGTATGTATGGCTTTGGAGAGTGCAGCTTGTACCTGCATAGTCATTAGTACAGGGGCCCTGTAGTGTACATGGATATATTACTAAGTGTACCTGTTGGGGGTGGGGGGGTGATAGCGGGTTTAGGTACTCTGAGACCCTATCTGGATGAACGGGTGCTATTTCTGTAGGTACAGTACTTCCCAAGCCATAGAGCTGTGCAGCACAGCAGGTCTTTTCGTTGCCATTACAATTAATGACAAAGCTATAGAATGCTCTGTGCTTGGCCTCATAATATGTGGCTAATTAATTTCACAGTAGCTTTGCGTGGTTTTATATGGTGTATCTGCATCTTACTAAGGCTGACAAGGGATCACCTACAGTTTATTGCTTGGCTGTCCCTGTAACAGCAGTGGACCTTCACTTGAACCGTGCATGATGAAGGCACTATAGGGGAAGGATGAGCCCTAGGCAGTATCCAGATTCCCAGCGGTGACAGTTGCATGCCCTGTATGGCAAAGCAGCATAATCTGTCAACCATGTTATCCCAGGACAACAGATACTGGATACCCTGTGACATGCACCACTACACTAGATAATTGTGGAATACAATCCTTTTGTCCCTGTACTGCAGTATCATTCTGGCCAATGGCAGAATGCTACCCAGGCCTTGGGACATACCTGCATGGGCTACAAGACCTGACAGTTCCTACATGTGTTTCCATGCAGTCCAGGCTACTGCATCACAGGTCCTGCACAACAACATGGAATACGCCAGAGCCATGTGTATAGTTCAAAAGGTGGTCTGAGTGTATGAGTATGTGGCTAATCATGGCAGACAGGCAGCTGACAGTATGTATGCCCTCGTATAGGTCGGTGTGTACCATAGTGCTAGAGTTTGCATTCACAAATGAGTACTGTTGGGCATGTTTCCAGTCATGTGTTCAGAGATGTGGC
Source organism: Protopterus annectens (assembly GCF_019279795.1). Taxonomy (NCBI): domain Eukaryota; kingdom Metazoa; phylum Chordata; order Ceratodontiformes; family Protopteridae; genus Protopterus; species Protopterus annectens. The sequence goes on along the minus strand of NC_056735.1, from coordinate 1,592,469,748 downwards.
ACAATTATGCAAACTATGTCATACAGTTTGTGTATTTTGGTGTCTGTCTCATCCTGCTTGGGGTCACTTGTTTGGCCAGATACTTAGATGTGTCTGTGAATGTGTGTGATTTCCGGTAGTGTGTGTGGGTGTCCTTACTATATTCTGGTAAGGGTATGTGTTGGTCGTGTTGACGAGCTGCATGTGTTAACCTACACTTCATGACTGTCCAGTCCAGTCATGGCTGTAGACTGAGCTGCCTTCCAGCTTACCCCTGTAGCTGCATCCCAAACAATGTGTGGAGCATGGTGTTAGGTGGGTCTGGCAGTGTACATGGCATAGAGATTACATCCCCCAGGATGGCCACATACACAAAGCTGACATTAGGAAACAACAGTAGCTGACTAGTTATTAACTGGTGTAATACTCATTTTCGGTTCGTCTTTCAGTGTTTTGTACTGTCCTACAGGTAGATACAGATGGTCTGAATGTGTGACAAGGCAACCTTTTATAGTTACAGATTAGTAAATGTGCTATCTCGAGGACCAATTGGTGTTCCTAAAGAGCTAATTACATGCACATCAGCTGCGGTGCAACTGCCTTAGCTAATACCATGGCTACAGAGGAGTATAATCGAGTACTCCACTTGGGTGTTGTCCCTTTGCCTTACTTATGACGAAGACAGTGTGGATGTTTTGTTTGGAATCTCTTGCAACAGCTGTATGGAGACGAACAGTAATATATTGTGTATAATGCCTAGAGGAGTTGGTCTAAATGTGAGTACTGCTGTCATATTTCTGAACATTGCTACTTGTGCAGGGTTTGTCTGTACCTAATACTTCTGCATATGTTTCACTCTGGTCAGGTTGTTTGACCAGCTCAAGGCTGCATAGCTATGCATATAATGTTAGGGTTTTTTTTACAGTGTGCCTACCAGACATATTTAGTTTGGTGTTACTGTGTATCATACTGTGCTAATAATCAGTACTCGGTAAAACTTCCTGGTGTACGAACTTTTCAACCCTCTGAAACGGGATTAGTTCATACAAACCATGTTACATGTTCAATTGTATAACAGCAACTATTTCACATAGGGCTATGTTAGTGTGTCTGTGTCCAGGTATGTTAAGGTTTCAGCAAATGTTGTACAGCAGTTGCATAATTGGTTATGATATGACAGTATGTATTGATGTAATTATTTCGGTTGTGGGGTAGATGTCGGTGGGTGTACATAGCACATGCAGGTGTGTAGGAACCCCTTTCATACAACGTCTATATGTGTGTGGGTGTTCATTCCCAATGTGAACACCTATCCCTTAGTGGACTAATACTATAGTAATTGCAGGCTGATTCATTAATAACACCTCCGATGACTAAGACGGTATGTATAACATGTAGTATGTCGGTGTATCTAGTATCTGTACTGTAAGAATTACAGTGTAATTAATGCATACAGTGGAAATAGCTATCTTGTAGTGATGCATTGTTGAGCAGTAGTAATGCTTGTAGTATTCTATGTGTGTACTGCTGTAGGTCACACGGCACACTCCACATGCACCAGATGGGATTATATGGGCTTGGAACCTACCAGTTCACTTACAGCCACTGTCAGTCTCAGCACTGGCCCAACAAGTATGTGCTATAACAGGGGATAGTATATGTCGATATATTGTAACAGTCAACATATGTATGGGTGTATAAGTAAGATGAACATGTCAAAGGTGGGCTTACTGTGCAAATATGGCGTGCATTGTGGAATATTGTGCCAATAACTGTGTAATGTACAGTATTCTAGGCAGATCTGTATTCTATTCTACATAGCAGTTCTGTTATGTTATGTAAACAGTAGTTATGTCTATTGGCAATTACAATACTCAATGACAGGATGCATAACATTAGTATTCATCTGACAGGTTAGCAGCATGATAGCAAAGATAATTGGAAGAGCCAGGTAACTATCCATGCACATAACACATGTAATATCCACCTCTCTAGTATCGTTTTCAAGCAATAACAGCTTTGCATGTGTACATATATATATGTGTGTGTGTGTGTATGTATATATATATATATATATATATATATATATATATATATATATATATATATACATATATGTGTATATGTATATAGATATATATACTATTGCATACGTTTATCTGTAGCTCCATAGATGTGTAGATTTTTTTAACCTATTTATATATCTAGATATATATGTAGACCTGTATATATCGACATGTGTCTATGTATCTCTCTCTCTCTCTCTCTCTCTCTATATATATATATATATATATATATATATATATATATATATATCTATATGAGCATGCACCTTTAATTGGGTACATGGCGGGTTGTCCTATTTCAACACATTCCTCCCTTTTGTGTTTTAATCTGTCTGCATACACAGCTGGGGTAGGTACAACACAGGTAGCTTAGTGTTAGGTTATTCTGAGGATGGAGTACATGATTGGGGGTTCTACTCCTGGAAGGTGTTATTATTTTACCTCTCAGAGTAGGAACTGGTAGGGAAAGTGTGAATAATGCACATTTACGCTGTTGTGAGCAGGTTTGCCCGTGGTCTGCGTGACGTTAAGCAATGGTCAAACGTGTGAAGCGCTTCTCCATTTACCGTGTTTTAGTGCCACTTACCATCGCGCAAACATGTGGAAACCCACTTACAACTGCTTAAGAGAGCTTTAATCCACCTGCATCCAAAAGCCCTTATTCTGGCCCTCAAAATAACCTAGCAGCCCTTGCAGATCTTGAACCCGGGAACATGAAGACCACAGTCACTGACTTTACCACGAAGGCATCTGAGATATGTACGAATGTTATAGTGTTTAGAATATAGATTGTACTACACACATTCTTCACTACTGAAGAAATGTGACAGTCTGTTGGTGTACATATGTCTGATACATGTTAATGTTCATATGTTTGTGAAAGTAGGAGTTGCAATGTGACATGACAGGGTGTTTTATGAATGAGTAAGGTTCTTGCTTTGTGTCCCTTTTATATTGTCCCTATACTCCATGTATGCCCCTCCAGTTCACTTATTGGACATCGGACCCATGCCATCCTTGATGCATGATTGTATTACCTATCATTCCTCCCCCACCCCAATCTTCACATACACAAAAACCACCCCTTCTATGGTGAATTAGGTTAATATTAATTGTTATAATACCAGAGCTGCATGTGTTTTGTGTACACTCCATTTCCTTTGGAGTGCTTCTGTGTCATGAAGTGTGTTCATAGATATTTATATATATATGGCTATTGATGTAACTGTATAATATATATATATATATATATATATATATATATATATATATATATATATATATGTGTGTGTATATATATGTATGTGTGTGTGTGTGTGCAGACATCACTGACATACACACACACATATATATATATATATATATATATATATATATATATATATTTTTTTTTTTTGTATTAGTTTGTAACAGTAATACATCTGTAGACTGGAATGTGTTGGTTCACAATCTATAGCACATTACAATGTACTGTACATATGTACACAAAGTCACTGTCCCATTTGTGATCATTACAGTGAAATGCATATGGTATAAGGTGTGGTCTCAAGACCATTAAACATGTGTACACCTCGGATGGCTTAGTGGTACGTCCCATGACTATAGTGTGCATGGTCCAGGGTTCGACACCTGCGATGCTTTAGGAATGTTTTTTTACTGCAGAATAAGGCTAATTTAAGCAGTTGTAAGCATGTTTAAAAGTGTTTGTGTGACATTATAGCAACGGTTAAACACAGTTAAACAAACTTTGTAACGTATAATCTGTGCGCGCAAACATGGCCACATCTGCTAACTACTCTGGATATATACATGTCAGTGATGTAACATCTCACTATGTGCTGACATAACATTACATTGTCTGTTGACTGTAGTCTCCGGCACACATGGGTTTGTATGGGTGATTCGAATGATTATTATACAGACGATTACTACCTATATATGCAAGCTGTGGTTAAGGTATACTTTTGCACATGATAAACATCCCTGCCATTATTGGGATTGTAACCTCGAATGCACAGATACTATGCAGATGCTGTAACCATTACACTGTTGACATTAATGTTGCTTCCGCCTATTTCCTATTTAGATGATTTCTATGTGTAGGCTAGGCTAAGCAAAGGGTGGGAGCCCACAAACTCACTGAGCTTCATGTACTCTTGAAATAACAACATATAACAAATGTACTGTGAGACAATGCATTACATTCCTAACTACATTACACATAGCCCCTCACTGACACACTTCAAGGGAAACCTTGTTGTGTGAATGGGTAACAGACTATACACCTCTGGGATCATGTGTCCCAGAACCATACAGCCAGGGGGTGGGGGAGCCTGTCCAGTTTGATAGCTGCAAGACCTGTTGGGGGAATTAAATGGTGTTGAATTGCTACATTAACATGCCCTCCTTAGATTACTAAGTGCCCCTATCACCCTTCACAACCCCAGTCTTCAACAGCTTCCAGCATCTCTGCCTGGAATTGCTTCATTGGCTATGCTTGACAGAGGCTCAGTTACTTCATCAATGGTGCAGGGAAGGCCATCACACTGTTGCTATGCTTCTAATTGCCCTTGGGCAGATAGGTAGTAGGCTATCTGTGAACCTCTAACTTGCAGGCCATCACAGCCATAATGAATGAATAAACAGACCTTCAGATCACAATATACAGTGAGAACTCACCATGTAGTCAGGAAACAGTTGAGTACAGCAATAACATACAGAACACTGATACTTAGTCACTCCAAAAGCCTATCTTGGAAGCTAGAAGACTTGTATAAGTTTAATGCTTTCTATTGCTTACCAGTAGGTTATCTACAGGGGAGATGAAAAACTAGCACAGATGGGGAACATGCATGCAGTGATACCATACTGGCCTATGTGTCAGCCTTACACTTTGGAATACCGGCCAACGCTATTGGCGCCCCCATGGTGCCTTATTTAGGACAGCCTCAAAGGTGAATACCAGCACAATAGCAGATTCAATGAGGATTATGCTACTCAACACCTGGGGTTGTGATCACAACATGCATGCACTCACAGCACTCCTCAGGATGGACAACATCAACATCTGTGCATTAACTGAAATCTGTCATAAGGCTCCTGAGAGCACACCAGCACTACCAGACTACAACCCATACCACACATTTCAGCCACAGAACATGGACTGACAGACATGGAGGTGCTCTATCCATATTCAACAGGGATACCTACACCTCCAGGTAAATGGGCAGCATGATACCGCTGTGATCATCCATGTGCAGCTAACATCAGCCACAACTGCAATGTGGAATGTGGCCTGCTACGGATCACCCTCCATGACCCAGGACCTCCACTCCACCTACCTGGAGACAGAGGAGAACATGACAGTCCTAACACACACACTGGCATTGGTCGATGTCAACTACCATACCATTAACTGGGAAATGTACTCCGGTACTCACTTCCATGACCAGCGCTTCCTGGAATGTATCCCCTCATATGCCCTGTATCAGGTGGTAACCCCCTAGCGTGGGGTGAAAACTACTAGATGTGGTCATCACCAACATGGGCAACAGGTGCACCACAGCAGAGGCTAACCGGTCGCTGGTTAGATCTGACCATGAACTATTCACTGTTTCCAAACACTAGCATCTCCCCCACCCACGGATACCACAGTCTATACCTTTCCTACAGCTAAATTTACACTACAAGTGACAGGGGTCGGGGGTTTTATAGCCCCCACACTAAGTGGAAATACTGCTCAAGATACAGACAGATATACAAATGCAGTCTATAAGCACCTACACGGATGTATGAATTGTGTCATCACTGGTAAACCAAGACTCACTCCTCCTAGACAAGGACAACAGTCTGGTGGATATCTGCAATAAACAGGCTATACTACAGAAGTAGGACAGTGTTCCAGAAACACAGCAAATCCCACTAATGGCAGACATCCATGACCACTATTAGTATGATATGTAGGTCCCTCATGACATCATCCAAGGCTAACATCAGCAGGAGAATACGCAAGGATTCGAAAGATAACCACAAAGCCTTCTTTGGCTATGTCAGGGATCTACATGGTGACACACAGATTTGCACTGTGCCCATGGAATATAGCACAAAATATGCTGACCCTACTGATATCGCCAACATCCTTGCAGATACATTCGGTGCATACTTCACCCCCTAAAGAGCCCACAACACTACTCAAAAGGTACAGTATTCCAACCATCAGAGACACACAGGTAGAAATGGCCCTCTCTAACAGCAGAACACAGCATCAATGGAGGCAGATGTTGACCCAGACTGCATCTTGCAAACTGTACAAGACAACCTGCCCCCCACCTAATTAAGCATTCCTACCTCAGCCTCTCCACAGGCTACATGCCCATACAATGGCACGTGACAACAGTTATTCCACTCCATCAAGGTGAAATCACAACTGACCATGGTAACTACCACCCCATAAGCCTGACTAGCCTGGTCTGCAATGGTATGGTTTGCATCCTCATGGCACTCATTAACAATGACATTGGTAACCTTCCAACATGTGATCCAACCCAGGTCAGCTTGGCTGAGTGCAGTTCATGCCTGCTGAACCTGTTTGACATCTTACATACAGTCACCAAGACTTTAGGTGATGGGGGATGTGGTTCATACATACTACCTGGACCTCATCAAGGCTTTTGACACCATGCCCCACTCAGGTATTATTGATAAAAACACCAGCATGTACATTCACCCATACATCACAGGATGGGTTGCCAACGGGCTTACAAACAGAACCCGCATGGTACGACTAGCGGTCACCAGGTCCAACTCTTGAACAGTCACGACTGGTGTCCCACAGGTCTCAGTCCTGGGAGCCCTACTGTTTGGCATATACATCTCAGATGTACAGGCAAACACAGGTGGACTACTGCAGACTATGTTTGGCAATGACTGCAGACTGGGAGCCATGATTGATAGTCCAGCTGACACAGACATCCCTCAAGGAGCCTCACAAAGAACATCACATGGTGCCAAAGACACAGCCTCCAGCCAAGTGCCACTAACTGCATGATCATTCCATTGTGGAATTGGCACCCACATATTAACACATGAGCGGCAGCCAGTTTAATACAGACAAGGTAATCGGGTATCTGGGGACTAAGGTAGATAGTGATCTCCACTTTGACAATCATATCTCCACAGTAGTTAAGAAATTCTTCTATGTAGGCCATCTGATTACTAAAGGATTCCCATCTAGACATACTGGGGTTATAGTGCCTCTTTACTCATCACTCATCAGTCCCATTGTAGGGTATGATAACCCATGTGGGATGTACCTCAGAGGACATGTCCAACAGCTGGGGGGTCCACAAATGTACCTCACCAAGAGGAATACTGGCCTCTAACATATGGCCTATGCAGCCGGACTGAATAAACTCCTGCTGTACTCAGTGACATCTTGTTTACCCAGAGATGATCTCCGCTGGCCAACACGGCCATGTTGTACTCAGGCTTGATGGATATGCTCCACCTATGGGAATCCATGTCACAGTGATCCACACACTGTAGTGAGCTGACCTTGCCACAACAATAACCAGAAGATGCTGAAGGGACAGCTTCCTGTCACAGACACTCCCCATACTTTGGAACAACATCCTTAACTACATTATACAGAGCCCCTCACTAACACTCTGTAAGAGAAACCTTGAAGGGTGGATGGAGAACAGTAGATGCACCCCAGGGATCCCGCCATTGGCTCTGCTCCACAGAGGGATGGTTAATGAATCAATGGGTTGGCAAAAGCTGACACATTTTGGCTGGCATTATGAATGGCCTCTGGCAGTTGGCCAAGTACCTACCTATGAATCTCTACATACAGTATCTGCATATGCTGATAGCTTAATTTGCTATTCAGGTGTTGACTTACCTTGTGACAATGGCTGTTGTGTGTGCAATAGTTGAGGGTTGCCTATGTTGGATGCACACAGTAGACTGCCTATACATGACAATTTACAGGTAGTCTTGTGCGTGTGCCATCCATTTCTACTGTGTGTGCAGGTGGAGAAAGGTCACAGTCAGTGTGTGTGCTATACGTTCCCTCTTTGCCAAGGCATGGGCATACTGAGCATGCCTCCATCTGCCTACTGGGGCTGGCTTATGGTGTTCATGGTCTGAGTGCCTCTGTGCCAGTGGGGCCCTTGGCAAGGGTGGTGGGCTGTGAGGGCCTTCACCATTCTGTCCCTGCTGCAGCTGTTTCCACAGGACTATATTGTGTAGCATAGCACACATTATGAAGATGTGGGCACATGTGCCTGGAGAGTACTGCAAGGCTCCACCAGATATGTCCAAGCAATGGAACTGTGATTTCAGCATTCCAAACATGCACTCTATGATGATTCTGGTTTGTGCGTGTGCCTCATTATGGCGTTCCTTCATGGGTGTGTGTGCATTTCTGATGGGAGTCATCGTCCACGGTTCCAGTACATAGCCAGCATCCCCCACCAGGTGGCCATTTGGGATGTTCCCCCTGGTAAATAACTGATACAGCTGTGAGGCATGCCAGATGTGGGAGTCATGATAGCTTCCAGGGCTGCCAGCACACACATCCATGATAATGCTTTGGACATTGCACACGACCTGGCAGTTGATGGAGGGGTATCCCTTGCGGTTTATGTAGTGCCCACCCTGCTCACCGGGTAGTGACTTGATGTGTATGTGTATGCAGTCTATTGCACCCAGTACCTCTGGATTTTCTGCCACATGGTGGAGGAGACACATATTGCTGGCCAACTCTTCCTGCGTTCGGGGGATGTATATGTGCTCACTGGCATGTGGTAACATGGCATCCAGGAACTGTTGTAGTACCCTGGATGCTGATGCCTGTGAGATACCCATGATACCCATGATATCCCCAGTTGGTCTTTGAAAGGTACCTGTAGCTAGTATTCTCAGGCTTACATATGCCTTTGTATCCACTGGGATGGGTCCCCATCTGTTTGTTCTGGCTGTGAGGCATGGCCAGCACAGCTCCACAAGTTGCTGTAGGTTGTCGCTGTCCACCCAGTAACGCTCTACTATCTCCAGATCATGTAGCCCCTAGTAGGTTACTCTGGGTCTGAACACTCTCCTCCTCCTCCTCTGGTGCCTGCAGTGGTCATGTGCATCATCCACCATCAGTCTCCAACACATGCTGGTGGATTTTGTGTGCATTAAAGTTTATTGTTTTACCTTCAGCTGTGTTAACTTCAGTACATAATAAAATTTCCCTGTCTGTACACACCACTGGTGCAGAGTTTATGGAAATACACAAATGTATGTGAGGTGCTTTCACACTTTATAGTATTGTGCTATGGATGCTGCTGATGTAAGTGGGTGTGCATGAGCTATTCTAGCTGCTGTGTGTCTTAATTATGGGTTTTGCAATGAGTACTGCATGTGCGGGGCCTTTACTGTGGAGATCTACTTGCCTGGCTTGATTAATCTGTTGCCTTTAATTCACTTTTAGACCTGGCTCCCCTCCCATTATCAAGCATGCATCCACCTGCTGTCTTTCTTGTTTTGTACTTTCCCTACCCAGTCATAGCAAAATGTGCCTTGTAGCTGATATACTGCATATCGCCTTTGTTCTGCTTTGACACTTTGCTATTTTCTTTGCAGTACATCCCCTTCCTTTCCCTGTTCTGCAGGTAGCTGCTTGCAGCCTTGTTAGCTGTTGTCAATGGCCCACTGTAGGCTCCTAGGTGTTAATTAGTTGGTTGTACTCCAACTTCACTGCTGCAGCATTTCCTTATTTCTTTCCTATATCCTTCCTGTGTCAGCTGCAGTGCGCGCCGCGCATACCAGTTTACTGGGTATAAGCACGTTTTCATCTCCGTTCACATGCATACTCGGTTATCTGTGTACTCTCAGCTAAGTATAGCTATGGGCAATTTGACACACCCCTATCCTGCAGCTTTGCCTAGCTAGGGGCAGACCAGTTTAGCAATGCTCCAATGTGCTTACAGCAATGGCGACACACCCCTCTCTTGATATCATCTTTATCTCAAGGGCTCACCTTGGTGTTATAACACTGCGCTGTGAGGTGCATCCTTAAACCAGCGGGGAATCTGCAATTCACTGTTACTCCTCTCATTTGCATGGCATTGCCTACTAATTCCTGGCTACTGCACATAACAATGTCACTGCCGCTTAGCAACCCTTGAGCCATGAGTATGGTGTAGCATGCCTGCCATTGACTATTATGGGGAAATCATGATATGTGTTTCATTGTGGGTTTATTCTATATTTTTATATATTCCTTGTGATCCCCTTTGCGCACCACTGCCCTGCGCTTCCACGTCGCAATAGTGCGACTATATATATTAAATGTTAATTTTATATTTTGTACATGTTTTTATGCTGATGGCAATATATTTAGCCATTGGCATATATTAACAATATAATACATGTGTTTGGTCAGCTGTCATGACTCCGATTTAATGTTTGCAAAAATGTAAACCATTTTTTATGGTTTACATTTCTGCATGCTTACACTATGCCTGCACCACTTCCTGAATTGCTACATACCTTCATTTGCATGCTACACTGCTGTAAATGAGGTAATTAGCATACAAGGCTCAGGAGTTGTGTGTGTGTAGAGTACGCAGTTAGTGTACGTGGGAACGGCTTGTACCTGAATCGCTTGGTGGCCATCTTTGGTGTTAGAATGCCGACGCTACGCCTGCACCTGGCGCATGCTTCATGAATCCTGGGGATTATCTCACCACAAGAAATCACATGGAAGATTAAACAATATTGCAGCTGAAGCTTAAATCCATCTGTGACACCTCATCACTGGCCCAGTAATCAAGAAGCTTCAATCTTCACCACTAGCACCAGTGGGGGACATACATTGGGAGGATGACAGGCACACACACTATTTCCAGATGCAATTCTCTGCATCAAGTGCATTTTCCCTTAACAGCACACAGAGACCACAGTCAGTCTGGGGCTGGTTTCTCCCTCTTTCTCCAGATCCCCATTAAGACTCCCACTGGCACAGCTATAGAGTTGAGATCTCAGCTGAGTGGCCAAGTCAAGAGCTCCAGCTACCTCTCTGTCCAACCAGTGCTTCATGTCCCTGCCAAGTAGCTGACACACACACACACACACACACACACACACACACACACACACACACACACACACACACACACACACACACACACATTGAGTTTGATTTATACACAGGCTCACACACACCTGGGAAAGGCTGGCACAGATTTACTAGCTATGGCTCCTTCTGCTCAGACTTTAAGGTAGTTTTTACTGCTACCAGCCAGCTCCTTATCAGCTACTTTAAGGCCCTTAACAAAGGGTGTCCAATCTTACTGTGTAATGTTACTGTTAATACAAATGGAAGTTTGGTCAAGAGCAAGGCTATTAGGATTGGCCTACAGTGTCACCAAATAAATATGTAAGTACTCTCAGAACTTAAATATGTCTCACAAATATCAGTCACAATGAAAGGTTTAAATATATTCAATAAAAAATAATAAAAGAACAAGAACATTCTCAGTATATAATCACAGTAACATCAGAGTTCAAAATCACAGGAAATATTTAAAACAAGATTGCAGGACAAACTCAAATAAATAAAGAAAGCATCTTAGGTTCATAGGTTCATAGGATGATACTAGGCTATTGACCCAGAGGCCCTTATAACCTAGCCAAGAATTCCGCTCATGTTCTCTTAAAGTCAGCACCTGTTTCCTCTGTCCAGCAGGGACACAGGTGGGATCCCAGTGGTGTATTTTCTGTTTCCCATCCAGTCATCCAGGTTCCTTTTAAAGAGGGCTAGAGAGATACTCTGCTTGAAATGGAGAGGGAGTCTGTTCCACATATGGGGAGTCTTTGGGACACAAATCTATCCTGTCAACAAGTACTATTAATGTCACAGACCAGGTTATGGCCTTGCATTTGGATTGTTTGAGTGGAATTTGTCTTATGGATATGCAGCAACTCCATCAAGGCTGGGTCTGAGATGGCCTTGTATTCCAGACACAGGTCACCTCTGAGCAGTCTGTATGAGACTGAGTAGAGGGACAGGGCTTTTAGCCTTAGCTGTGTAGGGCAGATGTTTGAGACCCTGGATTTTCCTGGTCAGGAACCTCCATGGTCTCTTCAACTGCTGCATATTCTTGGCAAGGTACATGTTGAAGGGGGCATTGTACTCAATAATGGGTCTGATAAGGGAGGAGTACAGGGATGTTATGACCTCCTTGTTCCTGGATGAAATACCCTTATTTATGAGATGGGCAATGTAGAAAGCCTTCCGTACAATGGAGGCAATGTAGTGGTCAAAAGTGAGGTTGCTATCAACATGGATGCCCAAGTCCCTCTCAACTGATTGCGTGCTTAGTACATTGCTATTAATGTGATAATTAGTGGGGATGCCATTTTCCTCAAAACGGATAATGATGCATTTCTTGGCATTCAGTTTGAGGCCATGGTTCTGGCACCAGTCATTAGTTTGGGCAAGGCCCTCTTGGAGGATGTTCATATCATTAGTGGAATTTAAGACAGCTCCCAACTTGCAGTCATCTGCAAACTTGGTCAGCCACAGACCACTTGTTTTGGCTTGCATCTCAGAAAAGTATATCTCAAACAGTATAGACCCCAAGACAATCCTCGGGGTACACCGCTCATTATGGGTCTACTACTAGAGGTGGTTTCCCCTACTTTGACTGAGTGGGTTCTATCAGTGAGTCATTTAGCTACCCATCTGGTAACATGCGGGTTGATGCCTAACTGAGAGAGTTTATCTGTTATGTGTGAGTGGTTGATAGTGTCAAAGACTTTGGTTAGGTCAAGGTAGGCAGTATGAATTGTCTTTCCCTCATCCATGGCTCTGGTAACTTTTTCAAAGACGTCGACCAGTTTTAACAGGCATGATCTCCCTTTGACAAAACCAAACTGTGTGGAGTCAAGCATTTGTCAGTTGCAGGCATATCTAAATGATACTTCACTATATTCCTAACTGAATGTAAGAGAATTACTGTACCCTAGTTAACTTACTTACAGGGCAACAAGGCAGATGTGGTGAGTGAGTGTTGATGCTGTCATGTCAAAGGCAAAGTACAGAATACTCAGTCTCTCACAGAGTTCTTAAGTTAATATCTCAAATATTACTGCTGGCATAGCTTGCCGAATAACATAATTTCTTATTATCTGACTCTATCCCAGGTGAAAAACAAACATTGATGCAGCCTGTAGCATTTAGCATCTGTCTGTGAAAATACATAAACAAAGGCTTTTGCTCAGATCTGTACAGCTATTGGAAGTCATAAAACAATAAAACACTTCAACATCTCAAGCCTAGCAATTATTTCTCTTTCAAACCAACACAGAGAGCTCCCTAGTATAGACATCCTGTCTCTTGCTGTCATAAAGTAATTTAATTTCAGCTATTTTTCTTAAAATTAACCTCTTGTATTCCAGTTTCCATTGTTAAAATATATAATTTGAACAGTTACAATAGTGTATGTACATTTCTGTTCTTTTTCCAGCAGGGCATGCTGTGGTTACATTTTTAAGCTCAGTACTTTATAGATAATTTTCAACACATACTTCAGTACCAGCAGTTTGATATCCACATAACATACAGTTCTAATACATTTGTAACACAAGCATCTTACATGAAGCATGTTGACATCTACAAATGACACATAACTATTTACAAAATTTCAGACAACTGTGCTGGCAGTATCTCCTTTTTTTACAATTCTATATAAATCATATTAATATTCACAAATGACATATACTTATTTACAAAATTCCAGATAGCTGGGCTGGTAGTATCTTCTTTTGTAACATCCCCCCCCCCAAAGACTCAAGCTAGTTTTTCAAGTGACCCTTGAGAAGTGTTGCTTGAGAGGGTTGAGCCTATCTAGGAATACATTACCCCATCCCCTGTCTTGAGATTCCAGCTGCATTGACATTTCTGACCTCAGTACAGTGCTACACTGTCCTATCATATGCCTGCAACCCTAGACTCCACCATAGTAATTTGGGATTTATATGTCTGGCTCGCTGTAGCCACAGATCCCCCTCAGACTCATCCTGCCCCCTACTGCCAGTACTTAGCACCAGGGACTCCCTATTATGGTAAGATTTTATCATGTTAACATGGTACCATTTATACCCCTGCCTCCTGCCTAACAGTTCTACTACGTAGTCAACATCACTGACCTTCCTTACCACTTTGAAGGGTCCCGCCCAAGCTGCCTGCAGCTTGTTGTGCCTGACAGGAATGGCAGCCATAACCTGCTGCCCCACAGCATATTCTCTAGCGCTAACTTTCCTGTCATACCAGACCGTTTTCTGCTATTGGACTTCTGCCAGCTTCTCCTGAGCCAAGCCCACGAGTTCCCCGAGCCTTGTCCTGAGGTTTAGGACATATGCCACCAAAGGGTCCTTGTGGAATTCACACTCACCCTCCCACTCATCACAAATCAAATCTAGAGGTTCCCTCACCCTATGCCCATACAGCAACTCAAATGAAACCTGTGGATTCCGGGGGTACCTCTCTGTAAGTAAACAACAGATGGGGCAAATATTTGTCCCAAGCCTTCTTAAACTGGTATGTTAATGTTGGTAGCATGGTCTTGAGTGTAGAGTTTAAGCTCTCAACAAGACCATTAGTCTGGGGATGGTAGGGGTGGTCTTTACGTGCTTCACCCCACAGTGGTCCCACAGACAAGCTAGCAGGTCTGACATGAAATTGGCACCTCTGTCATTCAGTATTTCTTTTGGGAAACCTACCCTGCTGAAAATCTCTGCAAAGCATTTGCCACTTTTTCTGCCTCAATGGAGGACAGAGCCAATGCTTCAGGGTATCTGGTAGCATAATCTACTACCACTAGGATATACTTCTTCCCTGTAGAACTTGGTTTACTCAGAGGCCCCACAATGTCCATAGCTACCATCTGAAATGACTCCTCAATCACAGGCAATGGCAACAAAGGAACCTTGACCTTGTCTCCTGCTTTGCCAACCTTTTGGCACTGCTCACAGGTCCTGCAGTACCCTGTTACATCTCTATCTCTAGAAATCCCAGACTAATAAAAGTTCTACATAATATGTCTCTTAGTATGCTTTATGCCCATATGACCTGCAAAGGGAATATCATGGGCTATGGCTAGAAGTGTCAGATGTTAAGCCCTGGGCACAACCAACTGTTGTATTCTTTCTCTAGCCTTCCCTCAGGGGTCCACTCTCTATACAGTAACCCTTTTGTCATAGTATACAGATTCCCCTTTCCCTTGATAATCAAGTGCCTCACTAGCTACCTCTCTCAGGCCTTGTAATGTAGGGTCAGAGAGCAGAGCTTGTCTCAACTCTCTCTTTGTAACCCTTCCCAGTTCCCCATCAACAGAAAGTCCAATATTCTCTAACAGTGGTGCATCACTGGCAGCCTGGGTACTACTACTGACCTCTGCCCTTGCAGTCACTCTGTCCAAGGGAACATCAATACCCACAAGCAACTGTGGCTCTCCTTCAGTCTCACTGCTACAGGGTAGCTTCTTCCCTGAAGTAACCACCACACAAGTCCTGGCTTCATGTGTATGGTCTGACTGGATCCCCCCAGACTACCAGACCCACATGCTTGTCTCCAATCCTGACTCTGTTTAACTCCATGCACACAAGGTACTGCATTATCAAAATCATTCCCTATTAGCACATCTGCAAGGATATCCTCAAGCACACCTACTTGCTTGCTTCCATTTCCACCCTCCCAGTCAAGGTGAACCCTAGCCAAAGGGATTTGGAATGGGGTCCCTCCTAATGCTCTGACTGGAGTAGACTGTCCAAGCAAGTAGTGCTCCTGTTTAACCATTGCAGGCTTCATAATGCTTAGGTCAGAGGCTGTGTCTCACTTAGCAGTGGCCTTTTTCCCATCTACTAAGATAGGATAACCTCTTGTGATAGTTTGATATCCTTGTTGTTTCCAGACAACTTACTACTGGCATTCTGTCATTCCCACTTACTGGCTCACCCCCCCCCCTTGCCTCTGTGGACATCTATATGCTTCATGGCTTCACTGGTTGCATTTAAAACAGTTTACCCTTGATCCTGGCTGTGAATCTTAGCTAGTGGCTCTCCCTGTTACTGGCAGACACTGTTGAGGCAGTTTAGGCTGCTCACCATGGGCTGCCTTAGACCCATGTGCAGCACTTTGTATCCCTTTCCTGTGCAGTGATGCCCTGCTTGCTGGGTATAGGTCTCCTTTTTCTCCAACTCATCTGGGGTCCTACATTCCCTATCTGCCAAACAGATTCTCATGTCCTCAGAAAAAAGTGCTAAGGTCTTGTTCCATCACCAGTACTTGTCAGCCTGGGACGACATACTTGACAAGCCACGTTGCTTCACCAGAAACGGCTTGCACCTGTCGCCACTGGGCTTTTGAATACTGACCAAGACTCTTGCCGCCCCAATACTGCCTTTTTTAGGCAAGGCTCAAAAGACAAACCCACCTCCATAAACAACAATAATAAACAAAAACTGAGGGTAATGCTGCTCAACGCCAGAAGTCTAAACCTCAAAATGCATGCACTCAAGGCTCTCCTTAGTATGGAAGAAATTGACGTATGTGCAGTGACAGAAACCTGGTTCAAGGCTCCAGAAAGTACCCCAGCACTTCCAGGCTATAACTCCTACCATACCTTTAGGCCCCAAAACCAGGACCTGAACACAAAAGGAGAGGGTGTGTCCATATTCATCAAGAACACCCACACCTCCAGATTAGTAGCACGGCACGCGGAATCTGAGACCATCCAAGTGCAATTGACAGTGGGTAAATTGACTGTTTAATTTATAGCTTGCTACAGATCCCACCTTGTCTCTGGACCCTCACGCAGCATTCCTGTGAACATTAGAAAGTATGAAGATTCTACCCAACACCATGCTACTGGGTGACTTCAACTATCCAAACATTGACTGGGAAAATTACTCAAGCTCAAACGTCCTAGCCCAATGCTTCCTTGAGTTTATAAACTCAAACGCCCTTGAACAGCTGGTCACCACTCCTACAAGAGGTGACAACATACTGGACCTGGTCATCACCAACATGGGGAACCTATGTTCCACATCTGAGGTAAACTCATCATTGGTAAGATCAGATCACAAACTAATCACACTGGACATCCACATCCCGACCCCCCCCCCCAGTCAAGGAAATCAAGGTAAAAAAATTCTCTAAAGCCAACTTCACACTCTTCAGGACTGAGGTGGGAAGTTTCAAAGTTCCCAGTCAAATGGAAAATGATGACCCAACAGCAGAATCCTTTACAAGTGCATTCTATGAACACCTTCAAGAATGCATGGACCGAGCCATCCCAAACAAAACCAAGACCAACTCCTCAAAAAAGAGGAAGCCAGTCTGGTGGACCCCGGCCATAAATAAACTTTACAACAGAAGGGGGAAACTCCTGCAAGATAGAACAAAATCCCAAAATAAGAAGGCATCTCTGATTAACATCAGTAAAAAACTGTGCTCCCTCATTAAATCATCCAAGGCCAACTTCGAAAGAAAAATAGCCAATGACTCTAAGGATAACCACAAGGCCTTCTTTAACTATGTCAAGAGACTAGGGGCAAACTCTCAGATATGCTCCACGCTAGTGCATAATGGCCATAAATACACTGAACCAACTGACATTGCCAACATCCTGGCTGACAAGTTCAGTGCAAACTTCACCCCCCCCCCTCTCCACCAAACGGGCTAGCACCCATCCCAGAAGAATGTGGCACTCCAGATATCTCAGACACACAAGTAAAGACAGCCCTTGCAAAGGCCAAAAACACAGCATCAGTGGGACCAGATGCTATCCCAGGTTGTGT
Organism: Protopterus annectens; assembly: GCF_019279795.1. Lineage (NCBI taxonomy): Eukaryota > Metazoa > Chordata > Ceratodontiformes > Protopteridae > Protopterus > Protopterus annectens. The sequence continues at coordinate 1,592,451,848 of NC_056735.1, read as the reverse complement.
CTTACACGAGCTTCAAAATTAACTAACCCCCCATCTCAAATCACTATTCAAACTCAGCCTCTCTACAGGCTATGTACCCAAAGAATGGCATACAGCAACAGTCATACCACTCCACAAAGGTGGTGCCACAAATGACCCTGGGAACTATCACCCTATAAGCTTGACAAACTTGGTCTGCAAAGCCATGGAACGCATTATCATGGAGCTCATTAACAGGGAAATTGGGAACCTCCAGACACTGGACCCCACCCAGTTCAGCTTTGTTAAAGGCAGATCTTGCCTCCTGAACTTGGTAAACTTCTTCAAAACAGTCACCAAGGCCATAGATGAAGGGAAGGTGGTCCACACAGCATATCTGGACCTCGCTAAGGTGTTCAACACCATCCCACACTCAGGAATCATAGACAAACTCACCAGCTTAAATATCAACCCCCATGTCACAAGATGGGTTGCCAATTGGCTCTCAGACAGAACCCACACGGTAAGAATGGCAGGCGCCATGTCTGACTCTAAACCAGTCACAAGCGGAGTCCCACAGGGCTCAGTCCTGGGACCCCTCCTGTTTGGTATATATTTCTCCGAAGTACAGGCAAAGGCAGAGGGACTGTGGCTAACCAAGTTCACAGATGACTGTAAATTGGGTGCAATAATTGACTCTCCAGCTGACGCAGACATCCTGCAAAAGGGTCTAACAGAGACAAACACCTGGTGTCAAAGTCACAGCCTCAAGCTAAATGCCAAAAATGCATAGTAATCCCATTTGGGAAAAACAAAGTACCTACAAACTACCACATAGATGGGAATCCACTAAGTACAGAATAAATAATTAGGGACCTGGGTACCCAAGTAGATAGCATGCTTTCCTTTGATAACCACATAGCCAAAATTGTCAGGAAATCCTTCTATGTGGCACACCTGATCACAAAGAGGTTCTCATCCAGATCCAAGGAGGTGATTGTGCCCCTTTACTCCTTACTCATTAGGCCCATAATAGAGTACAATGCTCCATTTGGGATGCACTTCACTAGACACCTGCAACAACTAGAAAGACCACAGAAGTACCTCACTAAGAGGATTAAGGGCCTTAAACAATTACCCTATGAAGCACGACTAAAAAAGCTCCAGCTCTTCTCAGTCGCTTACCGTCTGCTCAGAGGTGACCTATGCCTGACCTATAGGGCCATGTCAAACCCTGAACTAATGGACATGCTTCACCTCAAAAAAACAAGATCCCTCAGAACCATCTAGTGACTTGAACCTATGTACAACAATAAACAGGACATGCTGGAGGGATAGATTCCTGTCCCAGCGACTCCCCTCACTCTGGAATAGAATCCCAATCCATATTTGACAGAGCTCCTCTCTGACCCTTTTCAAGAGAAATCTTGATGAGTGGATGAGTAATCGTAAGTTCTACCCTGGGATCACTTCAGGAGCCCTGTTGACAGAGGCCCAGGTTATTAATCTAATGGGGAGGTGAAAGCCATCACTCTGTGGCTGGCTTATAAATGTCCATGGGCAGATAGCCTAGTACTTACCTATGAACCTATGAACCTATGAACCAAAATGTCTGCCAGCCCTTCAAAAGTGGTGACCTGACACCCACTCACCCATCTATGAAAACATGTGCTTAACTCAGAAATATGTTCACACACCCTTTCATCTGCCTTGGATCTATGCTCAAAACTTTTTTCTATAAGCTTCAGGTGTTAACTTAAAACACTCTAGCAAACAATTTTTGACTGTATTATAATTTAAGCAATCAGTATCACACAATTTAGAAGTAGCAGTTACAGCTTTACCTTGGAGTAAGGGGGTCAGGAACTGAACCCAGAGCCCTTAGTCAACATTATACTGTTTACATACTGTTTCAAACATATGAATAAAACTGTCAAAATTATCACCCTCTGTAAATTGTGGAAGAAATTTACTAACATTTGATGCTTCTGGGGTCCGGTTATTCCCTTCCTGATTACCTCCATCACCCTAGTGAAGAGTCAGCATCTCCTTTTCATGTTACCTCTTCCTCTCATTCTCCTCATCGTCCATACATCTCAGTTTCTCATTATCTTCAGCCTCCAGACATCTCAGTTTCTCATTTTCTTCCACCATCAGGCATCTCAGTCTCTCTGCTGATTCTATTTCCAAACGTTTGGCCTCCAGTTCAAGTCCCTTTAACTTCAGACAGATTTTTAATTCCTCTGTGGAAGGGTTGAACTGTCCATTTTCTGAGAGGTGTAGATCCCCAAATGCAGGCTGGTTGCCCTCCTGAATGCTGGTCTATGATGCAGCTGTGGCTAAGGCTGCAATCATCTCTGCTTTAGTCAGGTTGGCATGCACCACTCCTTTGTCTTGGCACATCTCAGCCAACTGGCTCCTTGTCAGCTTGCTATACTCCTCTGCTGACATCCTTGCCTGCTCTTCCTAAGTAAGCTAATAAAAAAAAAAAATTAACTATTGTGACATGAAACTCTGAATGTTCACTGTGTGGCTGATAGAGACTACAAACACCTTCTTTAGTGACCACTGTTTACAGGTTACAGGAATTTAATATCCACGGCACTGAATCCCAATATGTGGATATCTCACCACTGCCAACCAATATAATGTGATGTCCAACCACTGGGCCAGTAATCAAGGAGCCTCAATCCTCACCACTGGCGCTAGTGGTGAGCATTGAGGCTCCTTGATTACTGGTTCAGTGGAGGGGTGTCACACAACCCCAGCCATTACTATCTAGAATGTTATCCATCTTAGAGCCTTCTGTTTTGATATGATCTCATTAGTGTGGTAAAGTGGAAATTTTATGGCATGTTCTGTGTAAAACTAGAGAGACTGCATGAAACTTGCTGAAGGATACTTATGCATATATATGTCTAGCTTAAATGCAGCTCAAGGTGTAGCAGTTGTGTATATGTATATATTATAGAAGAGGCTATATATGTACATCACAGTAGATGCTTAGTACTACATGGGATGATAAATATGCGCATAATGACAGTGGTAGAAATGCGGTGTACTCTAAAAAGCTGGAAATGTGTCTATGAATTCTAAGAATACAGCATCATCTGTATTAATCCAAGTGCATAACTGCAGGCTGAAGATGATGAGAAGTAGTTGCAGAGAAGTATCTGTTTATACCATTTGCCTAAGTAAATGTGACATTATGTATCCCTGTGTGATGGATTGGTTCAGTGTACTGCAATGTTCTGCTTTGTGATTTGGGGGTACTGCTAAAATCTACAATGATATATAAATAATTTGTTACTCAGGGTCACAGTCTGCTATCTTGTGATACAAAGACAGGGTATTACTCATTCAAAATATATAAATATTAGTCTGATTAGCATCTCATTAGTTGTGCTTTGCATGTTTGGTGATATTAAAGCCTGGACATATTGACAAGTCCACCTGGAGAGAGTTGTTTGCAGATATAGTAATAAGTTCATAGGTTCATAGACAGGTATTGGCTAGTAGACCTTGCAGGCCTTTTAAGCCTAGCCAGTTTCCCTTTGTGCTCATATTAAACTATCCCATCTAGTGTTTGATTGGTCTTACTAATGATTTACTCCTCTGCAATGGCTTGGAAGGGAGCACAATGCTCTGGCACCAGCCAGTTCATTATCATGATATAATTTATATTTATATTAGTGTGTGTGTGTGTGTGTGTGTGTGTGTGTGTGTGTGTGTGTGTGTGTGTGTGTGTGTGTGTGTGTGTGTGTGTGTGTATGTGTGTGTGTATACATATATACATGATATATGCAGATTACTTTACATGCACACAGGGTACCCAGTGACATACTTAATTTTGCTGTCTACATCTTTGGATTACACTGAAAGAAATGTATACTGTTACAGCTTAGATCACTACATGACATCATATTTTCATATAAGAAATTAACCTCTGCTTGCCACTTATTATTCATATTTTCATATATGTGTTCATGTTTTCATAACCGAGAGACCTACATTTTATTGATGTGCATATTGTGAAATACCAATATGGGAGATGCAATAATTCACAGAAAAAGCTGGTTTATGTCACACTGTGCTGAAAATATTGTTATTTGTCTGTTAGTAATTATGAACATAAGCAATATTTCCATATGTACTTAATTCTTAAAAAAAGTGACTTACAAACTGTTGCATGACTTTAGGTGAAACCTTAGACGCTGTTGAAGAAAACTGTCTTTGACATCTGCACTGTAAGATGCACATCTTGAGGAAAAGCCAATAATATATATACTGCTAATTATACAATTAAACATATGTTTTCATATTTCTTTAATATCTCAATAAACCTGCACTTATAGAGGATCTGCATAACATCATGTCAAAGCTTGTGTCTAGTTAACAATAATCATTTAACAATATATGTCTAGATTGCATTTTCAAGATATGAACATTTGTTTGTGAAAATTTAGAAAAAATATAATTTGGGGTTTATGTGCATTATAATTATATTACAGTATTTATGGAAAAGACTATGAATGCACTATTATCACTTTCAAGAATACTTCTTATTGATAATTTGTACCGTTTTAATAGCTTTTATTGTTCCAAAAATATTTGCTTTTGTTTATCATATGCTTTTTAAGTTTATTTTTCAGAAAATAAACTGGAATGCAAGATATGTGTAGGCTGCTGGAAGTGTGACATTCCACACTACATAAGTGTTAATGAGTTAATAGTGGCTATACACTGGGACATCAGTGGCTTTGAAGGAGGTGTGGAATCCATTTAGTGGTTACAGAGTAGACCATTGCTGTTAATGTGTTAAAGATTTGTTTTATAAATATTTTTTTTCAAATATTTGCACATATTCTGTATAAGTTTGCTAGTTTAGGATGAGGTATAATGACTTTATGATTGACTAATGGAGGGAATATTTCAGTTGAAAGTAAAAAACTGAGGGGCAACATGAATGGCTATAATTCTGAGAAATTTGGGGTGCTGTTTAGAAAAACTTGCCGTTTTTAGAGTTTATGTTAAGAATTTTTTTTTCATTCTTTGTTGTTTGTCTGAAGTACATAGTGTGTGTGTGAAAGCAGCTCATGTCTAGAGTTGGGAAAGATGGGTCCCAGAGGGCTGAGATATGTTTATAAAATTTGGATTGATCGGCTGATGTGGTGAGGTTATTCATTATATCCCGAACTGTTTCTACAATGATATGCCTATAACTATTGACCAAATTCTATTAATGGATGTAAGCAAAGATAATTTGGATAAGTATGTGTGTATTCTGAGATCATTCCAGAAGAGCTTTGAATTATCTGTTTATGTTTTTCCTGAGGTGGGATATGTATGCTGCATATTAGTTTGCTGCTGTTTCCAAGCTTGTCAGGATTTTCCTCTATGCAGTATATTGTTCTTTTTAAATACTGTTTGAGCCAGAGACATTTTCCTTTAATCACAAAAGCCTACAACTTAGTCTAGACATGCTTTATCTCAGTAGTGGCACTGTTGGGAAGATTTTTTTTTATGTAATACATATGGGTGGGATCAGGGCAGGATTAGTGTTAAGTTTAGCACACATATGTTAGGATGGGGTAGGGCTTTGATTACCTGACCTGCAGATGAATTGCTTACTAATTATCAGTGAAACTGTGAACCCATGTACTCTGAATAGTGGCCTATACATTATACAGACCCCAGCAGCTCAGAAGATTCATGTCATTAATTTATTTACTATATCACACAGTTTTTAGAATCCCGCTCAGCTTTGTCACTTGACTTATTTCACAGATGAGTATATTTGCATAGAAGATGATAATAAAAAATGAATATCTGTTTTTAAAATGTCTAACAAAGGTGAATATATTTAAAAATGGTATAAGACAATACCTTACTGTGAGAGTACAATTTGTTCAGCTGGAAAGTCTATGAAATGAACATCATATGTAAACCTTCAACATTTTTGGTGTTGCCCAAAAATAGGCATACAAAATTCATTGCATTAATTGCTTTCCATATTTCTTAACAAACTAATATGAATTCACACACACACACACATACACACACACACACACACACACACACACACACACACACACACACACACATATATGTATGTATATATCTAAATCTCTCTTTCTTTCTCTCTCTCTCTATATATATATATATATATATATATATATATATATATATATACATATGTGTGTGTGTGTGTGTGTATGTGATAGAGGTGTGCAAACCTAAAAACTGTCCAACCCTATAATTCATTTTTCAGCCACCATCTTTCTTAAAGTTTCCAATATAAGAAAACAAAATCCAGATAATGTAAATGTATTACTACTGAATTCTAGTAGTCTTAACAAAAATCTCCACTCTCTACAAACCCTCCTTACACTGGAAAAAAAATCATTATATGCATCATTATGGATACCTGGATCAAGGACATCAAGACCCCCCCCCCCCCCCCAATCAGAGCAGGGTTTCAATGCCTACTACACGTTCAAAAAGACTACACTTGATGAGGGCACTAAAGAGAGTGGTGCCTCCATATTTGTAAAAGGAAAAATAAAAAGTCCAGACTAGTTAGAGAAGATAACAACCTGGAACTGCTTTGCATCCAACTTACCACTAAAAAGACCCCTTATCACATCATGGATAAGTATAGAACCCTCTCTTTGCCCCTTCCCCAGTCCATAACTCCTACCTAATGTATATGGAGTCCTTATGCATTAATCCAAGCACCATGCGGGCTATAAAATCATAGATTTGGTCCTTACCAGTATGGGACAGCTCTGCTCCTTGGTCAAACCAGACCACAAATCAGTCACATTCACATTTGGAGTGAAGCCTGAAACATCTTTCAATACCTTGGTGTTGAGATATTATGCCAAGGCTTATCAACTGAATTTGAATGATAACCTAACTAAATTCAACACCCCTTTCTAACTTGATGACAAGCTATGTCCATGTAAATAACTGCATAGATGCATCTGTCTCCCAATAAGGAAATACAATGCCAAATTCAAAAATAACCCCTTTATGTTGGATACCAAATAAAAAAGGGTCTATAATAAAAGAAAAATATTGCTTCATGTAAAAATACTGTAACTCTCAAGATGCAAAACAAACTCTTGCTAAACTTAACAAGGACTTTGGATCCTGATCAAATCAACCAAAGCCAGACATGAGGTAAAAACTGACAACCAGCCAAAGGCAATGCCAGAGTCTTCTTTAACTATGTTAGAAGCCCTAGAAGCAAGACCCAGCACTTTGCAAAGCAAATAGAAAGTGATATTACGTGCTTGGCCAAACAGTGCATAGTCAATCTACTAGTGGATAAAGTTAGCTGTAACTTCACTCCTTCTCCCCTCCTATATTCCAAGATCACATACCTGCATCTACATCCTCTCAAGTCTCCCTTGAATACATCCACAAGGAACTGCCCAAGGCCATGAATGCTACTTTTATGAGACTGGATAACATAGTGGGCTGCTTACTGGCCAGCCTGAAATGGGACCTGTCAGACCCCTACAGGGACTATTCAATGACAAACTCAAACAGGCTTTGTGCTGGACAAATGGAAGACAGAAACAGTCATCCCCATGAATAAAGGAGGGGTGGATGTGGGAAATTGTAGACCAATAAGTCTGACAAGCTTTACCTGTAAGGCTATGGAAACAACCATTATGGAGTTAATAAATAATGACATAGGTACTCTACAAGTTCATTACCAAAGTTGTTTTACATTAATTATGGGCATCTCCTGCCTATTTACACTGGTTTGCTTCTTTGAGAGTATAACTGAAGGAATGAATTAAGGCAAATCAGTACACACTGCATATCTGGATCTTGGAAAGGTGTTCAATGCCATTCCATACTCTGGTATCATAGATAAATAGATGTTTATCAAATTTTTTATTGCAGGAAGGATATATGAAATATTTACCTTGCTGAATCTGCTACAATCTGGTTCACCATGTGAATGGTTTGTACGACTGCTGTCTGCAGGCCCTATGAGGCTGAAAAACACTGCAAGCTGGTGTTAATGATTAAGATACATCCAGTTTGCTGCACTTGCTTTGTTTCATAGATTAACTGCAAAAATAAAAGGAAAAATGCAGGAGATGTGATAGACCAAGGAAAAGAGGAAAAAGAGCAGGTGTTAGTGTCAGACTAATAAAAGTTCCACACACCCTGCAGTTCCATCCATACTGCTGGCAAATGTTCAATCTCTGGACAGCAAAATGGATTACGTCAAGTTGGACTTAAACACAAAGGTAAGAAACAGCTGTTTAATCATTGTTAAGAGACTTGGCTAAATTCAAATATCAGCGACTAAGCTGTGTGAATACAGGATTACACTTTATTCAGAGCAGACAGGATACATCAGTGGCAAAGTCTGAGGTAGGGGAATTTGTATATATGCAAACAGCTGCTGATGTAATAACAATGAGAATGCCTTCAGCCATTGCTCAGCAGACACTGAATACCTTATGCTTGACTGTTGTCTATTCTATCTGCCTAGGGAATTTGCAGCCATTTATATCACAGCAATCTATATACCTCCAAGTGCAAACACTAAAAATGCACTTGCTAGCATGTACAAGCTATCCTGTGAACTAAAAAACAAAAATCCCAAGTGTGTGAATATTATGGCAGGAGATTTTAATCAGGCCAAGCTGAAAACAGTACTACCACGCTTCTACCAATATGTGAACTTTGAAACAAGTGGAGCAAATATTAGACCAAGTGTATGCAAATGTAGAGCAAGCTTTCATAGCAGTTGCTGACCCACACCTAGGCAGCTTGGATCACAATTCTATATTGCTTATTCCAGCCTACAAGCCCCTGCTGCTAAGAGGAAAACCTTCCAGGAAACATGTAAGGATCTGGCCAGAAGGAGCAGTCTCAGCCCTGCAAGACTGCTTCGAATGCACTAACTGGAACCTATTCCAATAGGATGCCACCACAGAACAGCATGTAAACCTGGATGAGAATAATGAAACAGTAGTGAGGTATATCACCAAATGTGTCAAGGATGTGACCACCTTGAAGGGCGTAACAATATGGGCAAACCAAAAACCATAACTCACTAGTGAAGTCTATGAGCTACTGAGAGCATGTAATGCTGCCTTCAAGTCTGGAGATAAAGATGCCCTGAAAGTTGCCAGCGCCACCCTGAACAAGGGGGTAAAATCAGCAAAATGTGCTCATTGGCTAAAAATACAAAAACACGTCATAGATGAAAAGGACCCTAGACAGCTGAGGAAGGACATCCAGTGCATTACCGATTACAAGTCTTTGTCAACACAATGTGTAAATAATATGGACTTTCTAGACAAACTGAACACCTTCTTCAGCAGATTTAAGGAGACAAACAACACCTCACCAAAGAAACTGCCCATGGACAGGGATACCACACCGCTATATCTCAGCCTGGAGGCAGTCCGAAAGAACCTAAGAAAAATCCACCCAGGTAAGGCACCAGGTCCTGACATGATTCTGGGTCATCTACTCAAAGATTGTGCAGATCAACTGGCTCCTGTATTTACTGGCATCTTCAACACATCTCTCAGACAGGCTAGTGTGCCAAGATGCTTCAAGTCTGCCATGCCATCATCATTTCTCTGGCAAAGAAGTCATCCCCAGTCGAATGACTACAGACCCATTGCACTCACACTGGTGGTGAAGAAATGCTTTGAAAGGATGGTCAAAGAGCATGTATCATCTTGTCTGCCTGCATATTTTGATCCTTAACAATTTGCTTACAGACTAAATTGCTTCACTGAGGATGTTATATCCCTGGTGCTACATCACACTTTGAACCATCTTGAAGACAAAAATTGCTACATACGTATGCTTTTCATAGACTTCAGCTCAGCCTTCAACACTGTTATAATGCAACAGCTGTTGTCTAAACTAAGTCAGCTAGGCATAGAAAATACACTCTGCAACTGGATCCTTGACTTTCTAAGACCAGCCCCAAACCATTTGAGATGGCAAGAACCACTCAAGATTTATCACCTTGAATACAGGGGTCTCACAAGGTTGCATAATAGGTCCACTTCTCTTCACAATACTGACCCATGACTGCTCTGCAAAACATCTGACAAATCACATCATCAGGTTTGCCGATGCTGCCATTGTGATCAGCCACATCAAAAATGATGATAAAGGGGCATACAAAGAGGAAGTGAACTAACTCAGCAGATGATACACCAACAGCAGCCTAGCACTAAATGTTGACAAAACAAATTAAATCATTATTGGCTTCAGGAGGAAGCAAGGGCCCCATGCATCTATCAGCACCAGTGTTACAGCAGTGGAAAGGATAGAAAGCACCAAATTTCTGGGAGTGCACATCTCAGATGACCTAAGCCAGGCAGCAAACAGCTCCAGCCTTCTAATGGAAGCCCAAAAATGTCTCTGCTTCCTCCATAGACTACACAGAACAAGCTTCCAGTCCCAAATCCTCATGACATTCTACAGGGCCATGATCGAAAGCATACTGACTTACAGCATCACAGTTTGATATGGAAACTGCTGATATGCAGAACGCAAGGCATTAGAGAAGGTCGTAACGCAGGTAGGAAAATCACAGGATCAAACCCTCAGTCCTTACAGGACCTTTACTCTTGCAGATGCTGTTGCAGGGTCATGAAACTGATAAGGGAAAAGCATCATCTTTCACATGGACTGTATCATCTCCTGTCTTCAGGGAAATGATACAGAAGCATCAGGTGGAGAACATCACTATTCAAGAATACTTTCTTTCCACAAGTGATCAGACTGTTGAACAACTAACCTTGACAATGTCAACACTCCCTCAGTTCATGAGAACACCATAAGTGCAATATGACTGTCTTTACTGTCGTACAATTAAATTATTCTATTTACCTAAATTATGTAATCTGAACTAAATTATTACTTGCACAATTATGAGAACTATGAATTATGCTATGCTGCTATCCTATCTTAAAAAAGGTGGTAGCTAAGTTATCTATGTGTGTATGTATATCTGTGCTTTCTAGAATTTCTTATGCTTCCTTCATCCTCTTGTGAAAACTGCTTTTCAATGCACACAAGCCTGAAGCAATAGAATTTCATACAGTGATACACTGCATTTGTTGATCTGAATGACAATAAAGTTTACCTTGACTTTGACTAAACTGTGCCAGTTAAATGTTAATCTCTATGTAACATCTTGGAAAGAAAATTATCTCACAGACAGTAGCCTGCTCTACCTACCCCAACCAGCCTTTCACTTATGGTGCACCCCTGGCCACTCCTCTTTGGCATTTATGTCTTGGAAGACAAAGCTAATGTTGAGAGTTTATGGCTGACCATGTTTGTAGATGACTAAACTTGGTGCTATCATAAACTTCTCAGATGAAAATAAGATACTCTAAGAGGGCTTTTCCTAAACCAATAGCTGGTGTCAATACCAGGCCCTAAAACAGAATGCCAAGAAATATATAATAGTATCTGTTGGCAAGCAAGAAGTCCCCTATGACTATCAGATTGACACCACATGTGTTGTGGAAAAAATTCTACAAATACAAATACAAATACAACGACCATCCCATATATGACTTTAACATATTTCAAAAATATGGGGTGGCTCAAAAAATGTATTAATGACACATGGAATATGTTTCAATCTATATCCACAAGGGTGACGGTGTTTCAGAATAAATTAACTTACAGTTATAGGAGAAATGACAATCTAAAGAATATTCTAGAAAGGGGAAAAGAAAGTCAGTTTGACAAAAAAGATAGTAATATAAGTAACAAAAGGGGCACGTTTAGATGTGGTAGATGCCCCCAGTGCCCTTTCATTGCAGGAGAGAAATGTTTGAAACTTCCAAGTTTAAGAACAATTTTAAAAACCAAGTCATATAGTAATTGTTACACTAAGGGGGTGGTATATGTAGCTTACTGTAAATACTGTTGGTGTTATTATATCGGGAAAACAGAAAGGCATTTAAGGAGATGGATATATGAACACATAAGGGATATAAACTGCAAGAATGAGAATAATGCACTTTACTGACATTTGCTTGTATGCCCCAATGCCAATTTTAAGTTTTGGGTTCTGGAATTAGTGGAACCCTTTGACGGAGGTGGGGACTGGGAGACTAGACTTGCATACAGGGAGATGATATGGCAATTAAAACTGGATGCCTGTGGTGGTAAGGGTCTTAATGACAATATATCTATAGTACCAGCCTGAAAATTGTTGGCCCTTGATCCTAAAAAAGCATACAAAGAGGTATAATAAGGGAAACATTGTGGTATATGCTTGAATTTTAACATATTAAATACAACAATTTTTACGTATATTTTTAGGTTTTAATAACCACATTTTAACAAAAGTGCAACATGTATTTTATGAATTTCATAATATTTATTAATATATTAATATTTTAATATATTTATATGTTTTTATTTACATATTTGTAATTAATTTACATGATTACACTAGCGCACTTTATTTAGGTTATTGGTTATGTCCAGTAATAATTTCTAGTGTAGGCATCCAGGCAGGGGAGTGGATGTTTCACGAGTTGTACAGAAGTGTATATTTCTTTTAGGTAACTGTGTGTCCAATAATTGTTTAATTGCTTAATCAATTGTGTAATTACATTTAATTAGTTTACTGTGAGTGTATAAAAACAGAGCACACATTTGTATATTGAGTCTGAAGAGGTCTCCGGTGAGGAGTCAAAAGCGCTCAATCGTACACAGTGTTTTTGTCATTTTTTGTTGTTTTTGGAATAAATGGACTTTTTACCTAGTATAATAATGTATTGACTTATGTTTAATGTTAGCCAGAAGGAAAGTTGGTCCATTTTCTTAAGTATGGTTTTATGACAAATTATTTGGCAATCATTACAACTGAAGTTAGTAGCTACTGACAGACATTTGAGTTGCAGGATTCATAATCTTTGAAAAATGCATGTTACTAAAGTTTATGATGGGGAGAGGCATTTTTGCATTGTGTAATAATAGCGATGATAGTACCTCAGTGTTGAGCTTGCATCTTAAGGTGAAGTGACTGCTTTTTCGTGGGCTGGAGTGTAAGCCAAATAACGGGCAGATGCTGTGTATGCATGGGAAGTTGTAGCAGGCTGTCTAGATGTTGCCTCATATTAAGATCCAGTTATATAAAATTGTGGTTTTCTGGCAACTAATGGCACTTCCTCAAGGACCGCAGGTAGGCAATATTGACTGGCATTTGACTTTCAGACTTTATATCCTTTAGCCAATCCGTGATAAGGCAGAGCTTTCAATTCTGTAGCACCTGAGATGTGGAAGGGGTGCTGTGGTGGTGAAGAACTTCGGTCTGTGCCATACCTTCTAACTGTACAGAGTTTTACAGAAGGTCCAGGTTTCTGCTGCCTAATTTTTGTTCATTTAATAGTTTGCCTGCTAAATAGTGGCATATAATTAAGGACTAATATTAGAAATGAGACATCAGGATATGAAGATGGCATAGTTACCTTATTGGCTCAAGGTACAGGGTCTAATTTTGGTATGGGGTAATTGGCTAGGCTTAGACTGGCTGACAATGACAGTTGGTCAATACTAGTTTATGGAGGCTCCAGTAGTAGTTTTTTATGTGCCTTGTCTGCGGGAGTTAGTGGTTATGGTAGTTTATTATTTTATATATTCCAAAATAAACTGTTTTGATAGGCAAGTTAAATGTTGTGGGTTATATAACATAAGAGAGGAATCGACAACACTATGTGTTTTTTTTTTTTTTTTTTAATGGCAGATACGCAGTAGTCAGCAGCGGTCTTAGGTCAGCCAGTGCCCTAGGCAAAATGGCTTCATGGCACCCCCCCACACCACCCAGGTGCCCCCCATCCTGGTCTACCTACACCAAATAAATACTGGAAAAGTGCCCCTGCTACAGCAGCACCCTAGGTGGCCGCCTAGTTGGCCTATGCCTAAGGCCGGCTATGGCAGTAGTTGGTAAGGAAAGAAAGAAAAGACAAAAAAAAAAATGGAGAATAATGGGAGATTTAAGAACCATAGTGTTACAATTGTAGGCTTACACTTGGTGTTTCCTGGTGGGGGGCAGGTTATTGCAGTGGCATATATTTGTATTTCACCTTGGAGAAGTATGTTATCAAGGTCCTTTCCCTTTCCGGGTTATGACTTGCGGATGAGTTTGTGTGTTTCGTGGACTGTGGGGGGCCCTCCAAGTGAAAGTGGTTCATCGCACTTGGGCAGTGCAACAGTAATGGCTGACTGACAGCTGTGGGGAATTGCAGCCTGTCTTCATATAGCAGGTGCTGGGAGTGAACATGAGGTTGCGGCATACCCATTCCTCTCAACTGTACAGATTTAAGGAGAATGTCCAGATTTTGACTCATATTTGGGCTGTGCCCATTAACTTGTGGTTTATCACTAACAAATCACTGGCAAATCATTGAGGACTGAAGTCTGTAAATAATGGCACATATTTGAGTTCTCAGCCTTCATATCCTTCATAGAATCCAGTCGCTGGATACTACGGTCCTATTCACGTGCACTCTGTTTTATCCACTTTATACGTTTATAAGGGTGATAGCTGTTCCTACTTAGACCTCGGATCTAGATTAATTTTTTCCCCTTTTTTCAGATTTCTGGCTCTAACATGTTTGAGTGGCATGCCATTCTACTGCTCAGATCTTTGCAGAATGTCCAGAATTTGGTCCACTATCATACAAGAGGTGTGTGTTTTTTCTCTTGTTTTGTTTTGTAAATTACTGGTAAGTTATTAGATACTGCTGCTACAGAATATCAGACACTAGTGTTTAGGTGCGAGCTCTTGGTTCACTGAATTGCTTAGCTATGAGTTCATAAGAACACACAAAGAAAGAAAAATAACACTAGTTTTGGGCCTTTGCTCACAGATACTTGAGGGCTGTGATTTATCAGGGGAGCACCAAGAGTGTGTTTTTCACAGGTTAGGAGGCCCCCACGTAGGCTGCCGGGTAAGTGCACATGCGTTTGTCTGTTAACAGCTGTAAGTGGATGTTTCGCAGGCTTAGCCCTTTATCGAGGCCTTGGAGGTGACACTGGAAGGTGGATTTATTCAGGACATTCAGAGAGTGGGAAAGTTGTTGCTAAACGTGTTTTATGTATTTCAGATGATTTATGTTTGTTTTTCTTTGCAGATGGTGGTACTTCCATAGGGGTTTTGGTGGTTGGAGCGCTATGTAATGAGGTCATAGATGGTGTCAGTGCAGATTTCCTATCAGTTGGTGGTCTGAAGGAGGTAGTCTCATCAGGTGATGGATGTGGCTGCAAAGAGGTTGTGGCTACTGGAGCTTCATGGAGTGAGGTCACAGGTAGTGATATACCTTATTTCCTCATTTTGATGCATGACTATTGGTGTGGTATGAGAGTGCTGCAGGGACTATTAAGGATGAGATATGACAGGGGTTTGGTGTAGCCGGTGTTTAGGTTTAATTATGGGGATTTGGGGGTCATGCACAGATTGGGTGCATTCATAACTGCGGTTGAGCTGGATTTTGGGAGATCAGTGACTGATTAGTTAGCCATGCTCTGAGGGAAGTGAGGGAGGGGGTCTTTTCATCTTTTTGTTTTGCTGGGATGGACAGTGGAAGGGGGAGTACTAGGATATTGGAATTCATTGATGTTGATGGGGTTAGTCTGCTGGCATAATGAATTTCAAATAGTTGGTAAGGTTGAGGTTTAGTGGTTCACTGCCTACATGTGAACGGACATATGTGTGTGTTTAATTTCTGTAAGCAAGTTCCATGTAGTGGGGGTTTTTTGGCATTAACAGAGTGGTTAGATTTGGGATGCAGAGACTTGAGGCTACTCTTATAAGGAAGGCGTGTAGTAAGGCATGTAGTAGGGCATCACCATAGAGATGCAAAGGTGGCACATGGAAGGTAAACATTGGGGGGGTTAGCCAAGCCTGAAGTTGCAGGTCGGCCAGTTTGCTTGGGTCTTTTTGGGTAAGGGGTTAGCAAGTGGGTACATTTTTTACCATTGTGGTGCTTTGGGAGGGTCTATATTAGAAGATTAAAACTCCAAATGTGCAAACACTGTTTAATCGAACACAAATACTCAAAACCCCACAATATCAAGGGTACGGAACAGTGATTTTTTTCCCAGGGAAAAAAATTGCTGGACCATTGTCGGGACTTTGTTGTTTCATCAGCTATACTATGTTTCAGTTGTAATTTAATAAAGATTGGCTAACAAAGTTATGTTTATGGAAGTTTCATAAAGGTCATCAAATGTCATTCGGAGTGATGTGTTTATTAAAGGGGACCAGGACAAAAGGCCTTTCTGGCATTGCAGCAGTGATATTAAACAATATATACATGCATACATAGGTGTATTTAAGTGGGTCTGTATTTTTGTATGTGTGTGTGTGAAGTCAAAACAATAACAGCAATGAGTCAAAATTATATTAAAAAATCTTGGGTATTAATCCCAGATTTCATCTCAAAGTAATAGAGTCTCATTTTTCAAGAGTCATTAATCAGTGTTCCTGACTATGTTTAAGACTGATCTTTATTGATGTATGATTCATTTATTCTGGATGTGACCAGGAAGTAATCTGATGTGATTAAACAAACAGGATATCTACTAGAATTAATGGAATCGAAGAGCAAAGAGATGGCAATTAAATGAGGGGTGCATTCAATTTGTGATTGCTATTTAAGTAACTTTGGTAAAAGAGCTGAGTATTCTGGGGTGTCTCATAATTATTGTAAAAGCCTAAATATTACAATAGAACAGATAAGTATCATTAGCATGGAAGAAGGGCTTAATCAATTTGAATGTAAAAAGAAGGCTGCAGAGTAGGGCATTTCCATTTTTTCCTTAAAAAGATACTGCGTATATAATCATGAAGATTAATGGTGCAAAATATTGTGTATTATTTGTGTCATGCTTATTGTTTTTAATTTTTTTTTTTGGGGGGGGGTCAATGCAGCCACTGTGCATGTAAAACTCATTTTGTTTCTATATTATAGGAAGTTACAAGAAATATTATATAGTTACTTAAATTATTTTTAATAAGACTGCTTACTTTTATGTGTTTAAGAATGCAACGTTAAATATCGAGCATCTGTTAGTGTAATCCTTGCTGTAAAACAACATTTGTACTATTGAAATATGGATGGCTTTTAAGATGATCTACATATTCTCTCAAAATTGGGAGGAGGTAGAAAAATAAAAGAATCTGGGTTTGGTACAGATATGATTTGATGAATGTATTCCTTTTTCCCAAACACTCGACTTCTTGAATGCCAAAAACTTGAAAATCACCCATTGAAAGTTTCTGTCTATGACAGTCAAATGCCCTAAACCCTACAATGCTGAAACTTGTGTAAATAACCTGTACCTCAAATTGCAATGATTGCAAAAGAAAATCAATCCCCTTTTGTGATTAGTCAACCAAAAAAATGTAAAATAAATAAATAATACTACCTTCAGACACAGTGTTGAATAGTGGTGCAGTAAGAGAAAGTTTTTTTTTTTTTTATTGTAAGCTATTGTATAGAGTTGGACTTACTGGCCAGAGCGGGGTTAGCACAGTTGAGTGAGGATAGACAACTAAACATTTTAATGTGCAGCAATACACTCACAGATAAGAGAAGCTCACAGTAATATACACACTTCAATAAATAATTGCTTTTGTGGCATCTGAACATCTGTACTCCATAGCATGCTCCATCCAGTCTTGCTACCATTGACATGTGCACACACACACACACACACACACACACACACACACACACACACACACACACACACACACACACACACACACACACACACACACACACAATGGGAAGGTTTGAACCATTCACAAGGTGTGGGACTGTATGCATTAGGAAGAGACTTATAACAGTTAGGGGATAGAATGGGGTGCCAGACACAAGGGCATCATCAAAGAGGTCAGAACACTACCTGCACAAAACTCAGAATCATTCTCAGTAGATGATCACTTGTAGACATTGTAGATTGTGTCTGATTCACCAGCGACCCTTTTACTACAGTGAATCTGCAATTTAATTTAGGATGTCCCTTATCTGTTGAAGATTTTGGTCAACAAGATGATTGATTGCATCCCGAGCTCTCTGCAGTAGTTGTGGTCGGTGAACAGGTGGAGCAACATTGATGTCCATGTCAAGAGATTTCTTCACCCCTGTTCACTCACAGCCTCATCATTGAATTACCCACAAGCCACTATAGATGGGCAAGACAGTGAAGGTGTCTGGGCCAGCTGATCATCTATTTTTCCATCTGGTTTATCTTCAGAGTAAAGACACAATGAGGGAAGAGTAGTAAGTGTAACATGTTCTTAAAACACACTGAACTCTAAAGATAATTAAAATGAGAGATGCCCCATTTTGGAGCCAGCAACTCTTGTTTCTTGTGGTACTCCATCAAATGGAGGTGCATCTCCTCACAAGCTAAATGATAGTGCATGCATTACCAGTACCTCCTTAACGTTTTGTAGTAGTTATGAAGCTAAAACAAACAAACTAAACAAGAAAGCAAACAGACAAACAAATAAACAAA
Organism: Protopterus annectens; assembly: GCF_019279795.1. Lineage (NCBI taxonomy): Eukaryota > Metazoa > Chordata > Ceratodontiformes > Protopteridae > Protopterus > Protopterus annectens. The sequence goes on along the minus strand of NC_056735.1, from coordinate 1,592,433,332 downwards.
AGCATATCTCTGAGCAGATCAGTGGTGGTGCTGTGGTAGCGTTGTCGCCTCACAGTAAGACACTGTCTGGTTCGATTCTCAGCGAAAGCGTCTTCTGCGTAGAGACATGCGTGAATGGGCGTACCTTCGTTAAAGGTTGTGCATCAGGGCTGGTAACTCAGCATGTAAAAATCAACTACCAATCATTAGCAGACCGGAGTTCCGCTGTGGCGACCCCTAACTGGGAAAAGCCAAAAGACGCAACAACATCTCTGAGCAGATCAGTCCTACTTCTATTATCCACTCCAGCCAATTTTCAGGACAACTTCACTTTAAGTCATTATAGGCTGTTGCAATCACTCCCCTAACTGCTTCACATAGCTTTAGTAATTATGAGGACTAGGCTTTTTGAAAGTTCTTTCATATGGCCCAGAAGCTGCCACCTGTAGAAGGAGTGAAGGAGGTAAAGAACTGTCTTTTTCTCCTTCATGCAACATTCTGGTTCCCTGCGTCTGCAGGCATTGCCAGCCATCTGTGCCTCAAAGGATACCAGATGCCAGATGGTATACTAAAAAGGTACCAGCTCCTGTAAATACACATGACTGTGAATATCACTCTGCACAAGTAATCACTGCTCAGCTGTAAAATGTATGTATATACATCTACTGCCTATACCTGCCTTGGGAATTTGAGAACATGATAAGGTTATTGGAGACTTGCTGCTTGTTATGTGTCTGTGGTGTGGGAAAGAAATTATGAGATCAATGTTCATTCTTAAATGGTGGTTTCACTGGTCTGTGTCACCAATAAAAAGGGTTTACATTTTATGAATTTAGCTTAGCTTGGTGTCACTATATTAGATTTTGCAAGTTTCATAATAATGTGTTTACTATTGTGACATTTGTCGTAGTTATGGTTATATTTGTTTCTGGTGAAAAGCATCTTTTTTTCTATTTTCATTCATAATACTGCTCAAGATATCAGAGGCATCATTCACTAGCAGGCACATTTCCTCTTTCTGCATATAATGTACTAGTTTACTATGCTTTACCAAAGCAGGACCCAGAATATATTTATGACGATGAGAGGGCTGGACTATACAATATGAGTAGATACATCCTACCCTTTGTGAAAATGTCTTGTCTGATATAAGTAAGTCATGTCTTCTATCAGTATGTTATTTTGGGGGTGGGGTTTATAAAAGCTGTGTCAGCTCTCTTATTCTGTCCTCTCTGTTAATATTTTCAGTATTTCTGCTGCCTGCCTCTTGAATCTGTCATTCCATGTATTTTAACCCTGCCTAAAGACTCATTCATCTTGTAAATTCATACATCAACACCCTTACCCCACCAATCATTTTATCTGTAAAACATGTCCCTCTTCTCAACAAATAGTTCTGTAGTCTTGTTTTCCTCTTCATAATGTTATTTCATACCTTCTGCTACATGTCCTCCCTTTCCTTCAACTACCTCACTTACATTTTTAGCTTAAGATTTTAATCAATATCACCCAATTCAAACATTAAATTATACAAGTCAACAGAAAAAAACACAGACAGCTGCTGGAATCCCATCTACTCCTTTGACAGCAAATTAAAGGATAGTTGTCTCAGAATGAGAGTAATGACTTTGCAGTACTTTACTAACACAGAAAGGCCTGCAGGGGTGTAACTCAGAACCAAATGATAAAAACTATCTCCTCGTCTACAGCTATAGTAACAAGACACCCATTTATCATCTAAATTATGAAATGAGGACAAAACTAAACATATTAAGCTCTTGTGAAAAACATAATTTTTCCTCTTTGTATACTCCTTCCTTCCACAAGAACAGCATTTATAACAAAGCAGAATGAGTGAATACTGGAAAAAAACCTGTAAATGTTGATGACATTTTGAATAAAGCTGTTTATTTTTACTTAAATTGAAAGTGCTTTCAGAAATGCTTGCCTGTACTACACACACACACACACCACATGCACAAAAGCTTCAACATGACAAACTCACATATAAAAGGTTAGTCTACATAGTAAAGTACAATAATGAAGCAGCAGGTGATTCCATATTTTAGATAATGATGAGAACTCATGACAGATGAATGTTGCATCACAGGAAATGTTTTTGGAAATTGCATTAAACTAAGCTAACCAGATAATCAATATAAATGAAGAAAAACTGTCCAAAATATTTATAGTCATATTAAACAATATGATATATCGTGTTGCCTGCAATGTACAATTTATAGTTTATGTAAGAAGGTATTAAGCTAAAACTGAATACAAAGAGCCCTAGGTTGCCTAGATGTGAGCACATAAACTAAGGAATAGGGTGTGACTGGGCAAACAATGTTAATTTGAATAAAGTAAGGGAGAGGCATGGAAAGGATGAAGTCAGTGACAAAATGCAAGGTTGGCAGTGGGCAGAGTTGGGGAATACACAAGAAGAAGAATGGTTAATAGGAACAGCATATATTAATTAATTTATTATTTAGTTATTGGATTTAGTTTACCAGGAAAGTCTAGTTGAGCAGTTCCCTGCTTCATTGGCTACCTGAGGATAAAATATCCATTATACAGATGTCATGGAGATCATTTGCATTGTTTTATCATTTACAGTTAGTGTCATTCATAAGCAACTCTTATTAAATTAGCAAGTCTTATTAAGATATCCTTGACATCAGTCACATTGTTTAAAAACAGTTTTGATTAAAAACAACAGTTACATGGGTTTTATGTAAATATTTTTAAATACAGGGAGGTATATGCAGTGCAGTATCATCTCGATACATAGATTGTTAGGGTTTGTGTAAGAATATCTGTTACTATAAATACTTCTTCAAAACTGAGTTCATAGGAAGAAAAGATAAAGAGTTAAGAAGGATGGAGGACAGAAGGCATAAGATAAAGGAGATGAGATGATATTGTGATAGTACTACATTAGGTTTTGTGCAGCAGAGCATTATGGCATGAATTCATATCTCTATATTAGTGCCAATTAACAAAGTGCAGATCCATTTATCTATTCAGTTGGTATTTAAAGTCTTTCATGTTGCAGTCTGTTCTTAAGTGGAGAGGGGATGGTATTACAGCTATTAGCAGTATTGTGTAAGTGCCCTGTGTTGTTGTTAGGTTTAGTTATGAAGACTAATGCTCTGTCAGTGGAGCACAGAGGTCTCTTGGTAGTTTAAGGTTGAATGATGAAGTAAAGATGTGAATTTTTAAAGGTTGTGCAGTAGCTTGAAGGTTGTAATTAATTGTGAGTACAATGCAGAATTATTTAGTTTGACCCAGATTAGTGTTTTAGAGAGGCAGTGACATGATATATTTTGTTTGTGAATTTGTTTTCCTTGTAGCATTGCTGTAGTTTGGCTGCTAGAGAAGAGCTAAGATTAGTTAGGATAGGAGGGGCATACAATAGGGTGGGGAGTAGAAAAGAAGTTGCTATGTTTTGTCTAGCAGAGTGAGTAATGTAGTATTTTACTTTCTAGATGCAGCCTAACATTTGGTGTGTGTTCTGCATGGCTTGCTGTAGCTGTAGAGCACATTTCTGGAGTTTGCCTATAATCACACCTGGTAGTCTGGTGTGGGGTGCCAGTTCTGTCTTGATTCTGTTGGGTGACAATATGTTAATGGCATTCATTTTGGAGAACAGAGCATTGGTCATGAACAGCAGTAGTTTAGTGTTTTGTTTTTTTTTTTGTTTGTTTTGTTTTGTTTTTGATTCAGGAATAGTTGTGATTTATTGAGACATACATTTATAGAGGAGAAGGCTTTCTGGGTAAGTGTTTGGAGCATGAGAGGTGTCCTAGCAGCACATATCAGAGTCAGGTCTTATGTATATTGTACAATGATGACCTCTTTTGCTGCTGTGTTTAGGTCAATGATGAATAAATTAAACAGTAGTGATCCTAGGATGGAGCCTTGTTGGACTGCAATGGATAACAGAGGAGAAACCATCTTGCAATTTCTCTGCTTGGGACCTATTAGTGAGGTATCTACGAAACCTGTTAAGTGAGGATAGTGATTATATAAGAGAAGAGAGTTTAGTTAGGAGAATTTGATGATTGACAGTGTCTAATGCCTTGGACAGATGCAAAAAATAGGGCTGATGTTAGATGATCTGAATTTCTATTGTGATTTCTTATATCTCTGAACCTTAGAAGGGCAGCGGTTATACTGTGATTGGGACTGAAGACATGCTGTGAGGAAGAGGATAACCACATGAAATGTTGGTAACTACTACAGTGAGTTCTGAAATATGTTGTCTGATTGGCTGAAAAACAGACTTACCTATACAAATTGCGAAATGGTTATTTCATGGAAACATTCCCTTTTCTCCAAGATATGGTGATTTTAGAGTTGGTATATATACATTTAGGGGAGGCTTGCCCCCTGCAAAAAAGAAGTTTTAAGTAGAAGAGTGATGTTCGAGATTCACTCTTTTCCTGGGGTTTTTAGTCCTTTTTTTTTTTCAGGCTTGTCTGCGCTTGGCATTTCTTGTTCTGACATTTCAATAGTCTGCCAAGGGAGAGAAAAGGTTATGAAAAGTAATATATGTAGTAAGTTGAGCATGAATACATCTTTCCAAGATTTTGTATAAGCATTTGAGGATGGCGATTGTTGTTTATTTTATGACCTCATTTGATAAGCCAGTTTCATGGAGGGGTATTTTTGGACGTCTTCCATGAATTAGGGTCATATTTTTCTTGGATAGAGCATTTTATTTGAACTGAGACAGTATAAGCAAGAATAACTGCAGTGACTTTAAGGTTTTCAGATGGAATTTTGTAAGGAGCAGCGGTTGTTGTCTTAAGACTGTCCATAGGTATTTTTAATTGTTGATATTGACACTGGAGTGACTGTGAAAATCTGATGTGGCTCCAGTGATTGAGTAGGAGTGGCTGTATTTGTAGTAGCTTTGTAATTTAGGAGGGAGTTTACTGTATTTATAAAAATTCAGTTAATCTGTGAATCAATGCTTTGTAAGTTATTGCTTGGAGATCAACTGGCTTGAGTTAATTTTCCAGGAGTGATGAATGTATTTATGGATTTTCATATATTTTTTGGATTGTGCAATGGTGAATTTTAAGTGTTACTCTAATATTTTTGTTCTGCTTTATGCACTGTTTGCTTTGTAGTATTTTAGACTTGGTTTGCAGCCATGTCTTCCAGGCTTTATGCCCAAATTGCATGAGTAGTGCTATAGTAGTACTAAGAAAAGGACAGAAACAAATACATGAGCAGAAATGGAAGAGAAGAGGGCAATGTGTTTAAAATGAAATTAGGGACTCTGAGGGAGATGAGAGAGAGAGAGAGAGAGAGAGAGAGAGAGAGAATGTATGTTTACTTATTTATTTTGTTTACCGGGATAGTTTAACTGGGTTAAAAAACTCATTTTCAGCAGATGCCCAGGGAGAAAAGCTCCACATATACAAATGCATAACAGTACAGATAAATTACAGTTGTTACATACATAAAATGTAATATACAACATTAGTAGAATCTAACAGTAAACCTGCAGGATAGTTAAAGTACTTAGAAATGATATGCTGATAAAATTTATAGTCAAGAGTCAGTGAGGAAATTTCTAAGTAGTTATTTGAACTCTTTACAATTAGTAGTTGTTCTAATGTTTAATGGAAGAGAGCTCCAACATTGTGTTACATGGTAGGAATATAGGGAGTCATCAACAGTATTTGTTGATTTGGTCACCTGTAGAAAACATGAATTAGATGATCTTAGGGAATGGCTGGTTGAATAGGTTTGGAGAATGTTTTGTAGTGCAGGTGTTTTTCAGCCTGATACATTATATTGTGAGCCATAGTTAGCTGACTGTACAAAAAAGTTGGGGGAGTTCTAGCCAGGACAATTTTTTTAATAGGTCACAGTGTTATATATGATTTGAGGAGTTAGAAGCAAATTTGGCTGCTTTATTGTAACATTGCACTAGCTTCTTTAAATCTTTTTTTTTTTTTTTTTTTTTTGAGGTTAATAAGGATTGGAGAAGCATATAGGAATGTTGCTAAAAGATGGGTTCCGGCAATAGTTATCCTTGAGGTGTTGGTTAGAATTTTTTTGTTTATGTATACAGTACCCATTTTTTGTGAACTTTCTTAACAATTTGTGAGACATAAAGGTCGAATATTTGGTTGTTATAGAGGGTGATGCCTAGCAGTTTGGTTTGTGTGTCAGGAGTGATTATAGTGCTATTACTGGCAGTGATGAAGGAAGTGGTAGTGGGGGAGGCTCTGTAGGGTTAGAAGACCATGAGTTTGTTTGTTTTTTTTCGGGGGGTTGAGTATGAACTGTAATTCTGATAACCAACATTCTATTTCAGAAAAGGACTTTTGTGTGATTTACTGGAGTTGTTCAAATGTTGGAACATGGCATATAAGGGTAGCGTTATCTGCATACAGGACAGCAGTTGTTAGTGGATTGGCAGTGTTAAGATCATTACTGAAATGCTGAATAGAAGTGGGCCAGGAATTGAGCCTTGTGGTACTCCTAGTGTGATGGGAGAAGGATGGAGAGGTTGTGTTGCCATATTTCTGCTTGTTGGCATTCTTTTAGGTAACTTTGAAACCACATGACAGCAGAAGGATGTAGGTTCAGGTTAGAGAAAACAATTAAAAGTTTGCGGTGTGAGAGCAAGTCAAAGACCTTGAACATGTCTAGGAAGACCACAGACACAAGTTTACCCTCATTATGGAGTTTATTGATGGTACTGGAAAAGCTAAGGATTGCAGTAGTGGTACTGTGGGGGGGGGGCTGAAACTAATTTGGGAGTTGGCAAGAAGGTTATTGGAGATGAGGTGGTAAAGGAGTTGGGCATGAATATATCTTTCGAGGATTTTAGATAGAGGGGTAAAATGGCAATTGATCTTTAATTAGTGAGCTCTGGTGAGCTGCCACCCTTGTGCATAGGGACAACATGAGTGATTTTCCATAGTTTTGGGACATATTGTTCTGTGATAGATGTGTTGATTAGAATTGATACAGGGTAGGATAAGGCTTCTGCTGCTATTTTTAAGTATTCTGCAGGTAGGTAGTCTGCTGCAATGGTGGTGGGCTTGAGTTTCTTCAGTAGTTATTCTATAGTATTCATGGGTATAGGTTGAAAGGAGAATGATGTTCTAGTTGGGTTGGGGAAGTTGGGAGAGGTAGTTGAGTTGAGGCTCTTGTTGTTAATTGGAGTCAGTATACTTTCTGTAAAGAACTTGGTAAATTTTTCTGCAATGGTACCAGAGGGATTTGAAATATTGGGAGGAGGAGTTGTTGTTTGGCCTAGGTAAAGCTTGGATTTAATTGTGCTCCAGATTTTTTTTGGGTTATATTAGTACTTTAGCTGTAAGTTATTGTAGTAGTTCTTCTTGTCAAGGTTAATCTGACGTTTGGCTTTATTTCTAAGTTGTTGGAATGCCAGTCGATGATTATGGGTTTTACAGGAATACCACACATGCCACATCTTATCTCTTTCCTTTAGGAGGGTCCTTGTGTCTTTGGAGAGCCATGGTGTATAGTTAAATTTACAGAAAATTGTTCTTGGGGGTGGTTGTCTGTTAAGAATATTGAGAAAGGTATTATTGAAATATTCTAGTGCTGTATCAAGGGTAAGTATTTCAGGATGGTCCAATTACAATTTTGTTAGGGTCAGTATAAAGTCTTTGGAGCTAAAGTTTTTTTACTATGTACTTGGTGAAGTATGTTGTGTTTAATGAGATTAGAATTTTGCCTTAGTAGGTAGGTAGGCATATGGTCACTAAAATTGTTAGGCAGACAGCCACAGTGTTAGTAGAGGCTAGGTTTATTGGTTAACATCCAATCTGATGTAGCTTGTTTGTTTGAATTTTTATCTATCATTATAGGTCGCTGGAAAAGTTGGGTGAACCCAAATAGGTTAAGTTTGTAAAAAAGAAGCTTCTACAAATCCAAGAGAAAAAAAAAATCAGAGAAAAAGCCACATAGCTCTCAACTGTATAGATTTCTGTAGAATGTCCAGATTTTCACATCATATTTTGATCTATTCTTAATAAAATTTGTGGTTCTCTGGCAAATCATTGTGGATTGATGTTACTAAATAATGACATACAATTGAGTTTCATACTTTATATCCTTCAGAAAATGCAAGCTGACACTAATCCATTCATTCTAGCATCTTTCTAATTTTATAAGAGCAATATTTAAAACTGTCCCTATTTTTGGGCCTTTTTCTTCCCAGTATTTTAGGCTTTCTCCAGATTTCTTACACTAAGAGGTTGAGAGGTTTGGACCAAGGAAGAATAGCATTTTCAGTAATGCATCATGGAAGACACTGTAGCCTCATACTGTTGCAGTGCTCAGTTTGCCTTGATTGGTAGTTTGCTTAACATCACTGTGACTTGATAATGAACACTGACTCTGTCTTACTCATCTTAAAGCTGGCCATCCATACCTGAGTAACTCCATGTGAAAGAAATCCGGACTACAAATAAGTCATTTCCTAGACTACTGTCCAAGAAATTCAGAGGTGTGTTTATTCTTAGTGCTAGTAGGCCCAAAAATGTTTATGTAGAAACTTTCTTCTGCACAAAGATATCTGTAACAGTAGTGAGACTTATTTTAAAGATCCATGCTACATATCACAAATTCCAGTGCATATCTCCTTTCTTCATTGACTGGTTAATGTTGAGGTATTTCATTATTTACAAATAATATCTGAGACTAAAAAGCCAAAAAAAAAAACAACTCAGGACTAAAAATCATTCATGCAATAGTTAACATTAATTGTATTTAATATAAAATTATAGCAAATTGCTCTGCATTATGGATGTTCACTTAACACACAAAGAATTACATGATTATACTCTGTAATGTTAAAATCCAGAAAATATGATTCTTATGGGAAAACTTAATTATAAAGAAATCATCTCTCCTAGATCATTCTTCAAATTTATTAGTGGAAGTTATGGCCTAATAAATGGCAAAAATGAAAACGGACTTGGGATTTAGGTAGTGACTCAAATAAATCCACTTAGGTTACTATAAGTAAGTTCTGCAATAATATTAACATCCACATTCAACTACACATACCTGCAAAAAATAAACATACTACAATTAATATGGCTGCCAACCGCAAAAAGGAGTACTCCTTAGTTTCAACAATTAACCTAGTCATAAAAGCAAACTGAAAACCGTACAGAAACTATTAATTTTTCTTATGAAAATTTTAACACATAGTCATGAGCTCTGCTTGATTTTATAGGCCAAAAGTAATAAAGTAATATTTAATTCCACTCAGAAAACTGAAAGGAAAACTGCATGCATGAAACATGTTATCAATTAACAATGAAGTAATCACTCACTTGTCAGACCTAGTTGTATACTTGCAGAAAACATTTGTGCATAGTTCATAATTATCAAACCTATACAGACAAGTGCCATCCCTTATATAACTGTAGATGCAATAACTGCTGCCACCAGTAAAATAAAAAAATTATATTCATAGGGTGATAGGGGTGAAACCTGGGACACATCTTAGAGTATCGGGAACTTTTGTGGCAGTTAAGGTTAAATGCAAATGAACCCCCAAGGTTGAATGATACAGTTTCTTTGCAAAATGCTTTAAAATTGCAGGCTGCCAAGTTATAGATTAAGCTTTTATGTTTTTAAAAAGCTTTTACATTGATTTTACACTGGTGTAAATAGTTGGCATGTTTTAAGAAGCATCTATTTGATTGTATTGTTTTTTGGTCTAAAATCTTGGCACAAGCTCTTAATTGTCTATTTATTAATGAATTGATTTGTACTCTGATTAGTTATGTGATTAAGTATACTTTCATAAAAGTGTGATGAAAACACAAATACATGCGAGAGATGCAACTATACAGCCAAACTGGAGGCTGAGCTCTCTCAACATAGGACTGGCAAGACCAGACAGGAGGAGAAGGTAACCACACACAGCATATACCCAGTCTCACATAGTACTATCACAACTTCAAATCATACACATAAACACACAAAAGACATACTCTGAGGCTCTGATCAAAAATCTACCAAAACAGCAGAGGCCACCTAAGCAGACACCCAAACAACTGCCACCTCAGGACATAACGCATGAAACACATAGACCACATAGTCAGTGTGCCAAACAGTCACAGCCCTTAAGGCCAAACACAATGCCTGACACACTCGTCAGTGGTGATTCCATAGTCAGACACAGACGTCCCACTCACCAGATTGAGTAAGGAGAATGTCACAGTAAGCTGCCTGTCGGGCGCTAGAATCCGCCACATAACGCAAGCACTCAGGTCTCTCAACAGCAGGTACAAGTACGACTCAGTCATTGTCCACGCTGGTGTAAACGACCTGAGACGTACCTCCTTGGACTACATGAAAAGAGACATTGAGGAGCTCTCTGATTATGTAGCCCAGGCAGGTATGACCCTGACCTTGAGCAGTATCCTACCTTCACCAAGAATGATGCCACAATACAGAGACAAGATGATCAGCTTTAACAATTGGCTTAAACTCTGGTGTCATTCAAAGGGGATCCAATGTCTGTCTGCCTGGGATGACATGCTGGACAAGCCACGCTGCTTCGCAAGGGACGGCTTGCACCTGTCACCCCTGGGTATCCGGATATTGGCAAAGGCTCTTGCCACCCCCATAGTGCCTTTTTTAGGCAAGGCTCAAATTCTAAACCTACCACCCTAGAACACAAAAAAGGAAAAAAAACTAAGGGTAATGTTGCTCAATGCCAGAAGTCTCAACCTCAAGATGCACACACTCGAGGCCCTTCTCAGTATGGAGAACATCGATGTCTGTGCTGTGATGGAAACCTGGTTCAAGGCTCCTGAGAGCACCCCAGCACTATCAGGTTTTACCTCATATCATGCGTTCCGGCCCCAAAATCCGGACACCACCAAAAAAGGAGGGGGGGTGTCCATATTCATCAAGGACACCCACACCTCAAGGTTGGTGGCAACGCACAATGCATCGGAGACCATCCAGGTGCAATTAACCATAGGCAAGACTGCTCTGCAATTTGTAGCATGTTACAGGCCACCCTCTCAAACCCAGTAACCTCACATAGCTTTCCTGAAAACACTGGAGGGGATAAATGTATCTCCAAACACCATCATATTAGGTGACTTCAACTACCCTAATATAGACTGGGACCACTACTCAAGCTCAAACACTCTAGCCTAAAGGTTCCTAGAGTTCATAAACTCAAATGCCATGGAACAACTAGTCACCATCCCCACAAGAGGTGAAAACATACTTGATCTCATCATCACGAACATGGGGTCACAATGCTCAACACCGGAAGAATACCCCTCACTGGTGAGATCAGATCATAAACCAACCTCACTGGAGGTCCTCATCCCACCCCCACCTGAGATAAGAAAGACCACAGTAAAGAACTTCTCAAAAGCCGACTTCACACTTCTGAAGACTAGTGTGGTCTCTTTTAAGGCCCCCGAGCCGGCGGAAAACATTACTCAAACCGCTGAATCACTTACAAATGCCTTCTACCAGCACCTACAGGACTGCATGGATCAGGCAATCCCAAACAAAACAAAGACTCTTTGTACCAAAGGCAAGCGTCCAGTCTGGTGGACCCCAGCCATAAACAAGCTCTACAACAAAAGGAGGAAGCTACTACAGGATAGAGCAAAATCTTCAAAAGGTAAGACACCTTTGATCATTATAAGTAAAAAACTAACAGCTCTCATAAAATCATCCAAGGCAAATTTTGAGAGAAAAATCGCTAAGGACTCAAAAGACAATCATAAGGCCTTCTTTAGCTATGTTAGAAACCTGTGAGGAAACTCCCAGATATGCTCAGAATTAGTTCAAAATGATGTAAAAATCACTGAACCTACAGACATTGCCAACATACTGGCTGACAGGTTCAGTGCAAACTTCTCCTCCCCTCCCCCTCAAAAGGAGAGATATCTATACCAGAGGATAGTAGCCCCCCAAACATCTCTAACACTCAGGTGAGAACTGCTCTCTCCAAGGCGAAAAACACAGCATCCATGGGACCAGATGGTGTCCCAGGCTGTGTGCTCCATGAACTCAATGAGGAATTAAACCCACAGTTAGGACAGCTGTTTAATCTTAGCCTCACCTCAGGATACGTACCCAAGGAGTGGCGCACGGCAACTGTGGTCCCACTTCACAAAGGCGGTGCCTCCACCGACCCTGAAAATTACTGTCCCATCAGCTTGACAAGCCTGATCTGCAAAGCTATGGAGAGGATCATAATGGAACTCATAAATAAAGATATAGGGGACGTGCAGACTTTGGATCCAACCCAGTTTGGCTTTGTCAAAGGCAGATCATGCCTCTTAAACTTGGTTGACTTCTTCGAAGCAGTCACAAAGGCAATTGATGAGGGAAAGGCAGTTCACACAGCCTACCTCGACCTGGCAAAGGCCTTCGACACAATACCCCACTCAGGTATCATTGAAAAACTCATCAGCTTAAATGTAAACCCATACATCACAAGATGGGTTGCAAACTTGGTAAGTGACAAAACCCACAGGGTCAGAGTTGCTAGCGCCATGTCAGACTCAAAGCCTGTCACAAGTGGTGTCCCACAGGGCTCAGTCCTGGGCCCACTCTTGTTCGGCATCTACTTTTCAGAAGTACAAGCAAACACAGTAGGGTTATGGCTGACAAAATTTGCAGATGACTGCAAACTGGGCGCCATAGTCGAGAATACATCTGACACAGATATCCTTCAGAAGGGTCTCATAGAAACGGATAACTGGTGCCAGAGCCATGGCCTAAAGTTAAACGCCAAGAAATGCATAGTCATACCCCTCGGGAAAAACAAGGTTACCCCTAGCTACCATATAGGTGGCAATCCACTGAGCACAGAAGAGGTTATCAGGGATCTGGGGACCCAGGTTGACAGTAACCTTTCGTTTGACACTCACGTTGCCAAAGTAGTTAGGAAGACCTTCTACATTGCCCACCTGATCATGAAGGGATTCACATCTAGATCAAGGGAGGTCATCGTCCCCCTGTACTCATCACTCATCAGACCAATGATTGAGTACAATGCCCCATTCGGAATGTATCTGACCCGACACCTGCAGCAGCTGGAAAGGCCCCAAAAGTTCCTCACCAAAAGGATAAAGGGCCTCAAAAATATGTCTTATGCTGCCCGACTGAAGGAACTCCAGCTCTATTCAGTCGCTTACCGTTTGCTCAGAGGTGATCTGTGCCTGACATACAAGGCCATGTCCAACCCAGAATTGATGAACATGCTTCACCTCAAAAAATCTAGATCCCTCAAAACCATAAGGGCGGGAGACTTAAACCTGGACACGGTTATTAATAGGACGTGTTGGAGGGACAGATTCATCACCCAGAGACTCCCTATGCTGTGGAGCAAAATCCCGGTACATGTGAGGCAGAGCACCTCGCTGGCCTTGTTCAAGAGAAATCTTGACCAATGGATGGGAGATCGCAAATATACCCCAGGGATTACCTCAGTGTCACTGCTTGACAGAGGCACAGCAAAATAATGGGCATAGTTTCCTTCAAACTAAAGGGGTGGCGAAAGCCACAAAACGCTGGGCTAGGCTTATAAATGCCCTTGGGCAGATAGCCTAGTATGAACCTATGAATCTATGAACCTATGAACCTATGAACCATTTCTGATGAAGTCCATGTAGGATGAAAGCTCTTAACTGGAAAACAAGCTGGATTCATGCTTAAATAAAGCCTGTTTTTATTTGCTGTGTTCCATCTCAATCATTTATGAGGAGCTGGGTGGTCAGACTGGTTTTGGTTACACATTTTACACTACACTGACTTTGTCCTGTCTTAATACAGGAGTTATGTTGATATATGGTAGATGCTATATGTGGATGACTTAGCTATGGGGTCCTGTTGGGGTGAATAATGTCTACACTTCCTTAGGACATTGCACAGTGCTAGAAGAATGGCTCTGAGGAAATACCTGAAGAGAGAAGTACTGGGAATTTCATGGTCTGGCTCATTATAGAGAATATGACAGTACATTTGCTTGATTTAAACAACAATTTGGTATTTGGAGATAAGGAACATAGTGGTGCTACATTTGCAGGAAGAATATCGATAGTCCTAAACTGATGTTCATAGGTTCATAGGTTCATAGATTAGTACTAAGCTAACTGCTCTTGTGAGCCATTTTAAGCCTAGCCAATTATCCCTTGTGAGACTCAACCCTGCACCTTGTGCTTGCAAGGCAATCACCTTAACCATTAGGTCACCCTCCCATCCCTGTTATCTGGTTTGTAGAGTCAGTATCAATAATGTTCAGGAACAGCTGCACATGCATGTTTTCTTTTAGTGTATGCTTGCCAGTTTATTTACAAGGGCAGATAAACTCACCCAGCATGATTATGTTGTTTCAGTAGATTATGACTATAATTTGTAATGGTAGGTGTCATGGGCTGTGAGAAACATGGAAGTTGTCTATAGTTAACAATGATACAGTAGATGGACTTGATTATAGAAATCAGCATATGCAGGACTTCAAGTCTGTTATTATAACAAAATGTTTATGAGTTAAGTGGATTTCAAATGACTATGCATGCAACTCTACCAGAAACTCATCCACCATCATCAAGTGGTCTGATTGAGTGAAAGGCAATAAACCAATTTAGAAAAGATGTGTTGCCACTATGTTGTTTACATTGATAAGCTTTTAAAGGTAAGGAAGATCTCAGGAACAGGTATTTTCCTGTCTAAACTTCTAGCATTGATCGGTGCCTTAGCAAGATTTATCTGTTCAATTCATTTGCCCAGACACATGCAGTAACTGGAATGCCCACAGAGATACATTACTGACATGATAAAGGCCTAAACAGCATGTCTTACATGGACTAACTCAAAGCCCTATAACTAGTACAGACTGCTAAGAAATGACCTGTGTCTGATATACAAGACATCCGCTGACCCATTACTGATGGATTTACTGCACATCAGCAAGTCAAATGGCATAAAAAATAGAGAGTCTAGGGATCTATACCTCTTCTACAATATCAATATAATGGTTTAGAAGGACAGATAATTTCTATTGAGAATACCGTTGCTATAGAACAGACTTCCCATTTTCCTAAAACAGTTCACTGCTGTCCATTTTCAAGTTCATCATAGAACTATGGATGGGAAACAAAAAATTTACCCCAGGACTGCCCCTGCACTACTAATGGACAGATGTAACTCCTAAATGCTTTATCCCATGTGTGGGTCACCCCAGATTATCTATGGTATGATCCCATGTATTCTCATTAGGGGATAATATATAATTATCAGCCATTGGATGGGTAACACCAATCTATAACTAAATGGAATAGTTTATTTACAGCACAAGAAGGGAAGCTGACTAGATTTAAAATGGCCAACAAGGGCAGATAGCCTAGTACTTACCTATTAACCTATGAAACTATTAGATTAGTAGAAGCAGGAAACTGTTTCTGCTTCAAAATGACACTTTGGAAGTATAGTTTATCTTAGCAAACATGTGTAAAAAGGTGCAGGCCATCACTTGTGAAGCAGGCAAAACAGCATCCTTTCAGGGTGTCAAATACAGTCCCCGTTTTCATTGGTGAAAAGAA
The DNA here is from genome assembly GCF_019279795.1 of Protopterus annectens. Lineage (NCBI taxonomy): Eukaryota > Metazoa > Chordata > Ceratodontiformes > Protopteridae > Protopterus > Protopterus annectens. The sequence goes on along the minus strand of NC_056735.1, from coordinate 1,592,417,757 downwards.
AAAGCCAGAAATAGTGAGTGACAAAAGCCAGAAATCGGGGCCATGTTTTAAACATTAATCTAATTCACTTAGGAAGTTAATAGAACAATAGGTTTTGCATCAATTAATTTTCAGAAGAATAAGTATAAAAGTCTAATGCCTTTCACTACTAAATAACTACAATTATCAATGTTTTATCAGAAAATCAAGAATTTTTATGAGGGCCAGTGAAACAATATGATTCAAAATCTGGAACATTCTTCAAAAGCATGAACAGTTGGAAATGATGCTGGATTCCCATGGAATGACAAAAGTTACTGAGAAAATAGCTGAAGTATATACAGATATATATATATATATATAGTGAGTGAGAGAGAGAGAGGGTTTCTTTTTGCTTGTATTATGGCATAATTTCCTGTAATAGCAGGATGACAAAAGATTGTTTTTGGTTATATACATTGAGAAATCATTCATGCCATTTTCATATCTTCCAAGGTGGAACAAAATAATTTCTGAGTGAACTGAGTGCCCTGATAAAATCATGAATTCTAGCACCAGGGATACAGCTTACAATTATTCTGTCCTTCTAGTCAGTGATGTATCAGTATGCCTAAACAAAGTATTGGCTATGACTAGGAAGTTATCATGTCAAGAAAGAAGTTCTGGCAGCCTGAATGGCACAGGCACACAATATTAATGGCCCACATATGCGGTGACAGCAGGAGGTGCCATTATATGAGTATCACGTAACATGAACTTGTTACTCAGGTTTAGGTGTGTTAATACATTGCTTAAGAGGCCTAGGAGGTTTTGGTGGAACTTTTTTTGTACCTCAACATAAGTGGGTTTAGTATTTATGTTGATCTGCTGAAATGGTAGGAAGGTGTAGTTTAGTCTGATAGCAGTGTTACAACAGGGGCTTGCCTGTAGCTTGAGTAGGTATCAACAGCAGTGGTTAACAAGAATGGGTTGTTGGTAAACATGATTTTGCTACACTGTCTTGGGGCACCTAAAGCTAACAGTCTGGCAAAAGATGACATCAGAAAAGTATGTGGACCCATGATGTCTAGAAATCTGATGGTGAGTAGCAGTTTGGGTGCTATGTAAGCAGAAACAAGGTACTAGTAGTTCAGTATAGTGTAAAGGTGGAAGTACCGTAACAGAAGATTGTGCATTATGCAGACAGAAATAAGTTACAGCGGTAAATGGAAGTACCTAAAGGCAGACAACCATATACTATGCACAAAGCGCTAGAAGAAAAAAAAATACTCAAGATATAGGCATGGTAGCTGCAAAACTTATCAATGCAGTGAAACAGTTCAAAAGTAGCATATTATGTATGCATGGATGTTGCCAGTTAACAAAAACTGTAAAATACAAAATAAGTGTGATACATACTACCGGCACAGATGGCATAAATCATCAGCAGAGTAGCATTACAGACAGGGTACAAAACATTTTAAGCAATAGAGGGATACAGGTAAAGTTGTTACAGTTATTTGCATAGGGCTACAATATGCTGATTAGTACACAGCTATTTTGAAAGATTAGATTTTAAATTACCTAAGTACTGCATAAATAGCATGCGTCACTGCTGACATACAGTGTTATGAGCATTGCACAGCAGTGTGCAGCTCAGGTCAAACAGTACCAAAGACATGCAATGGAGTGGAAATTAAAGCAAGCAAAAACACAGCAAACAGCCAATAGAAACTTGGAGTGCTGGCAACAACCAGTAAATATCACGCAGAACACCACATATTCCCAGTTCCATCATAAGACTAAACTGACAAACCAGCTCTAAAGGTAAATTATACCACTGGCAGGCATCACAGGTGAATGTTCACTTAACAAGGTTTAAAAAGGCACTTCTCTGATGTTGGAGGTATTAATCAAAACCATTAAAAGCAACTGCTCAGGTTTATAGCTTTGCGCTGCTTAGCTCAGACATCCACAAAGTCATGCAACACCAATTAAAAAAAAAAACAGAAGAAAGAAAGACAAGTAAACTGTAAGTATAGAAAGCTACCATCAAATAAATGTTTAGAACATTCCAAATTCCTCTTCTTTCACTAAAGTGTCCTGCACATTTAGCTCCAAAGGAAAACAAAATGCACAAGCAGGCAAATGAAGTCCTCACACTAGCTTTAAAAGTTTCTTAAATGAGTCAAAAGCAGTCAAATCCATAAAATCTATCTATTCAGGTATGCAGCACTGAATCACTCATCTCAAACAAGTGCAAAGCTATGCAGTGTAGAAGAAATGCAAGTAAGAAATTAAACAGAAATTAAAGCAACATAAAACTATAAGACCAGACAACATGCTCAGTGGATTCCTGTAGATAATCACGGAAAACATAATATGCAACTATTGACTATATTATAGAAAATTTTAACATGTAAACCTCACATGCGACAAGAAGATTCAGTGCTATCAGTTCCCAAAGTGGGGAGCACATCTTTGACTTCAACCACATTAGAACTATCAACCTGAGTAGTACTGTATGTAAAATGCTGGAGTTGTAATGGAGAAGATTCAAAATAACACAATGGAACTAATACAACTGTATATGTGAAATAAAATGTTTGTTATGGGAAGATTCTCCCTTTTGAATATTTGCAAAGTGGTAACACTAGCAATTGAGAGAGGATAAATAAATAGTGCATGCTGCTCACAAGACACAGTTCCTGACAAGGGCATAACTTAGTAATTATAAACATTATATTAAAATACATAAAACATTTAAATAAGTAAAACTCGTTTTAAGCAATTAGTCAGAAAGGTGTGTATGGGGCATTACCTGTCTATGTCAATCGGGGTTATGACTGGTGTACACCAGGGCTCTGTATTTGAACTACTTCTTTTTGCAGTATCTTTTTGTGATATGGAAAATTATGCAGGACAAGCAATAAGCAGATTATTGCAAACTAGGTGACATAACTACATCAATAAATAATACCAAAGTTCTCCATTGTATTTTACAGAAAATGTCTGGTTTGTACAATAGTAATGGCCTTACTTTTAATGTCAATATAGCATCTGATAAAACGGACATACATTATGTTTACAGAATAAGTGGTTAAACATAAGAAAAAGCAACCATCATTAAATATATAGGGACAATAATAGAGAGCAATTTAAGCCTTCCCAAGTAGGTATCTAGCAAAGGCATAAAAACATATTCTGTTTAGCCCATCTACTTCTAAGGGTCACATATGCTCACTCTAGTGTGCCCATTGTACCCATGTTATACCACCATTGTTCCCATGTTATACCTTATGATCTCAACCAGTATTGAATATAGTGCTACCTTTTATAACGTTAAAAACACCTTCTGAAACAACCTGAATTGGCAGCATTTTGCCTTATTATAAAAGTAATTTGGTTGCAAATCTATAATTATCTATAAAGGCTGCAAGAAGAGTAATTATATTCCATTTCTTACAACTTATTTACAGTAGATATAAAAAGTGTACACACCCCTGTTAAAATGCCAGTTTTATGTGATATAAAAAAATGAGACCACAATATAGCATTTCAAAATCTTTCCCACCTTTAACGTGACCTACAACCTGTACAATTAAATTGAAATACAAACATATCTGTTAGTGGAAAAAATATAAAAAGTAAAAAACATACAGTAAGCTGATTGCATAAGTGTGCACACCCTTAAACTAATACTTGGTTGAAGCACCTTTTAATTTAATTACAGAATTCAGTTTTCTTGGGTAGGAGTCTATCATCATGGCACATCTTGGCATGACAATATTTGCCCACTCTTCCTTGCAAAAGCATTCCAAATCTGTCAGATTGCAAAGGCATCTCTTGTGCACAGCCCTCTTAAAGTCATCCCGCAGATTTTTTATTGGATTTAGGTCTGGGCTCTGGCAGAGCCATTCCAAAACTTTAATTTTCCTCTGGTAAAGCCATTATTTTGTTGATTTGGATATATGCTTGGGGTCATTGTCATGCTGAAAGGTGGAATTCCTCTTCATCTTCAGCTTTCTAGCAGACACCTGAAGGTTTTGGGCCAAAAGGACTGGTATTTGGAACTATTCATAATTCCCTCCACCTTGGCCAAAGCCCCAGTTCCAGCTGAAGAAAAGCAACCCCAAAGCATGATACTGCCACCACCATGCTTCACCATGGGGATGGTGTTCTTTTGTTCATGCAAAGTGTTGTTTTTGTGCCAAACATACGTTTTGGAATTGTGGCAAAAAAGTTCATCCTTGGTCTCATCAGACCATAACACATTTTCCCACATGCTTTTGGGAGACTTGTATTGTTTTGCAAATTTTTAGCTGGGCCTGGATGTTTTTCTGTGTAAGAAAAGGCTTCTGTCTTGCAACCCTACCCCATAGGCCAGACATATGAAGAATACAGGAGATTATTATCACATGTAGTACACAGCCAGTACCTTCCAGAAATTCCTGCAGCTCCTTCAGTGTTGCTGTAGGTTTCTTGGCAGCCTCCCTGACCAGTTTTCATCTTGTCTTTTCATCAATTTTGGAGGGACGTCCAGTTCTTTGCAAGGTTACTGTTGTCCCATATTTTCTCCACTTTTTGATGACTGTCTTCACTGTGTTCCATGGTATATCCAATGCTGTGGCATTTTTTGTACCCTTCTCCTGACTGATACCTTTCAACAATGACATCCCTTTGATGCTTTGTAAACCATGGCTTTTGCTGTAGCAGGCAACTGAGTAAATGTCAGGAAAATCCTATTAGGACAGCTGAACTTAATTTGGGGTTAATCAGAGTCTCTTTAATTGATAGCAGATGTGTACCCAAGAAGACTGAAAGTTGTAATTAAAGCAAAAGGTGTTTCAACAAAGTATCAGTTTAAGGGTGTGCACACTTATACAACCAGCTTATTGTACGTTTTTTATGTTTTTATGTTTTTTCCTAACATATTTGTTTTTCAATTGAATTGTACTGGTTATAGGTCACATTAAAGGTGGGAAAAGTTCAGAAATTATTTATTCTGGTTTCATTTTTTTTATATCACAAAAAAATGGCATTTTAACAGGGGTGTGTACACTTTTTATATCCGATGTACATGTTACTTTAGCCTGGTCTTTAAGGCAACATCTGATGCATTGTTTCTGGTTTTCAACTACTCCTCAGTTTTTGATGCATTAATTTTATGTTTTTGGATCATGTGCCTTCACAGTTCATTTGCATTTATATTTGGTGTGATGTGTTACAACAGATACCTTGTTATATTTAGCCAAGTGATTTGGTTGTCTTTACATTGTATTTGGTTTATATCTACAACTCTATGATTTTATTTTCATTACAGATAAACTTCTTAGCCAATAATATGTTGTAAAAAAAAGTCTCCCTTTGTGCATAACCTCAAGGTTATATAATAATTTCAGTTTGACTACCAATTTTTTCAGGATTTATTTCCACATGGCTCCTTCTGATTTATATCATTGAATACACAACTATTTCACAAGGGTAATAATTGTATCTATTGAGCAGACTCAACATTAGCAAGTTCTATCTAAAAGCATGTCTCTTCCTGTATCACCCACCCACTTCAGTTAATCGCAACACTTCTCCAAACAGTGGGCTTTTCATAACATTAACAATGGTCTGTTGGAGGAATGTATATATTTGTTATACCCAAGTGTACAAATCCAAGTGGGGTTAACCCCAACTTACTCAGTCTGCCAGCCTGTGACTTAATGCATAATACTAATATGATGCAAAATATAAAAAAAATGTACTGTATTTCTAAAGCCCAAAATAAATGGATCCCTGAATCACTTCACTTTAACCTTACGTGTCTCTGAGGAAATCTGCATCCAGAACAAGAAAAATAGTTGGAACCAGGTACTGAATAATTGACTGATTCAGGATTGGGAAAGGATTTAGACAGGGCTGTATATTGTCACCCTACTAATTTTATACACACACACACACACACACATATATATATATATATATATATATATATATATATATATATATATATATATATATATATATATAGAGAGAGAGAGAGAGAGAGTTATACTTTTTTGGCAGCTCTGACCACTGATAACTATCAACGATGTTTAGTGATTACTGTAGCACTCAGTTTCATATGTAAGAATCTCCATAGTAAAATTAACTTGCACTTCATTAGTTTGGTGTATTCTTATTTCAGGTACATTTGTTCAAATCTTTTGTTTTGGCTTGTCACTCAAAGTACACATGCCCATATCTGTACAGGAATTAAAGAGATATACTGAACCAGTTGCCATTTTATACCATGGCAGCATAATGTCTTCCACATCATTGATGTGTGGACTGCATTCAGTATTAAGTATAGATTTCTTTCTATTTTTTTATCTGTCTTCAGTTGTTTAAATATTAGCCTGGCTGTGCCAGGAGCTACAAGTCACAAGTCAAACAGTGTACACAATAATGCAGTACTGTGTTTTCTTGCCTTTCACGGTGATATGAGCACATAAAAACAACCGGACTTTGCCTGCTGGTTTTAATAAATGCCAGTCTCATTATTTCTGGATTTAATAGTGTGGTATAGTAGATACTGAGAAAATCATAATAATTATAATTATAGTCCCATAATATGTATGCCAGATCTGTATGTAGCTGCTAGTTTAATGATGCATACATAATGATTACAGTAGTGTTCACAGTCATCTGTCTGCACAGTAAAGTGTGATTATTGTAAGTGTTTGGAAACACAAAGCTGCTAACAACACTTAGCAGTAGCATCCTCACCCCCTTTCTCAACATAAACCAAAGAGCTGCAGAAAAGTAAGCTTCACTTATAAGCATTAAAATTAGAGGAATGTATCCAGCAGTAGTTTAATGTGAATGACATGTAGATATTGCCAAAGGTAACCAAACTTTCCAAAAACAGGCTCAAGAAGATAAGGTGCCATAAAGAATGGGCATGGATTTATTTATGTTCACTGTTACTGTCAGTTTATAAAAGCCGCAGCAGAACTTGTCTAGATGTTCTTCTCTCTAGTACACAAAAGAAAAGACCTGGTAATATTCCTTTCTCCCCTTTGCTTTGTGCCTTCTGTGGGTAGCAGTGGCTATCACCTGTGACTTATATGATAGAGAGAGAGAGAGAGAGAGAGAGAGTAACTCATCCAAAAAGGAAGTAATTGAGTAGACTCCGAACTGAATCATGCAGTAGTGGTAGTGACCTTTGTATAGATCATTACTTAGCACATGCAGTAATTGTACTTTTTACACTCAAAACAATGCAATGAATAAATAAACAGATAAATAAATAAATAAAGATATCTTTGAATTCTGTCTTCTCAGCCTGTCTTTATATAAGGCTGACTATCAGTTCAAACATTTTTATGCATACTATCCAGCAAATTATTTGGTCATACAGAAAAGAGAACCACATAAAGTGTACTTAATGATGCCTGCTTAAGTAAAATCACTGGCTAAATTAATGCAACTGCAGTAGAATATTGTAGCAAATCACAGCTCTTCTTGGCTTGGCTGCACCTTAATGGTGATTTAAGCTTCTAATCTGAAAGTTTTTTAATAGTGCAAGTCATGCCATTTTCTGAATTTGATTCTGTGCTTCTGTCCACCAACAAATAAGCCCAGACACTTTGCTGTTCGAGTTTGTTGAAAAGAGTAAAACTTCAAAAAAGCCAGATCAGAATGCCCGAGTAAGATAAAATGTAAAAAGAATGGTTTAAATGTAGAGTCACAACAGATTGTAGGATAACTGTTTGTCCCAAAACAAAGCTCCTTAAATATTATCCTTATTATGGCTCGCATACTATTGCCTGTGGAAGTTGATATTTCCATAGACTTGCATTGTTTGTTTATCGCTGGTAATATTAATTTAAAAATCATAAAAAAATGTATGCATTCATCCATATACAATTCATAGTACTGACTACTAGCTGCAGAAAAATTAAGCCCCGATTATGACCAAGGATTGATTAGAGGCATGGGCATTTGAAGAGCATTAAGTAATTAACGTTGATACCGTTACAACCATCAAATGCTGGCTCACTCATACTGTTAGGAGGGAAGCAGTCTGACCTGGTTTAGAACTTGACACTGGAAGAGGCAAGGAAACTCAGCAAACAATAACCTCAGAGCCATGCATCACACACTCACACTTGGAAAGTAACAAAGGAACAGCATTTTGGGAGAGCATAGACATCAGGACATTTAAATAACCATCCTGTGGACAAGAAGTAATGCAAACTGCTCCATATTGGTGCCTGGGTTATGGCCTCCTCACTGCATGTTTCTTGCACCTTAGCCATGACCTACAGAAAAGGATTAGAGACTGTCAGGCTATTTTTGTGATGGAGACCAAGGACCATCTCACAGTATCAAGTGAGTTGCAAGTGGGCTGCAGATGGTAATGGATAAATGGACAATGGAATGGCTGAGGAGGGCTGATGGGTAGCAGGTGAGAATGCAAAAAGCAGAAGAAAAATGCAATATGTCATGGGTTATTTAGCTAGTGCTGCTGATTCTGGTTGGCCATTCGTAACAAATGCTGAATTTTCACTGTAGTGTATGACTTAAGACATTCTGCACCACAAGTGCTCTAAGAAATTAAGTCACAAATATTTTTGATGGTCACAGAGTTACTGATGACATTCATTGTTCCTGTGCTGTGTCAGTTATGTATAGACCTGAGACCTACTTTGTCAGCCGTAAAGAGTTAGAAGGTACTTACATGTTAGAATGTACTTACATGTTAGAAGGTCCTTACATGTTAGAAGGTCCTTACATGTTAGAAGGTACTTACATGTTAGAAGGTACTTACATGCATAACATTCATAAAACCACCGCATTCCACAGCGAACATGACTTTGGCTGGCTAATGGAGCTCAGTGAACTTCTCAGTCACACATGATTACACCAACAGGTGTAAGATATGACGCACTGTATGGTAAGTTATACTGCTTATTCTGCTTCAGTCTGATCTCTGCTGAATGCAGATCTAGCTTGAATTGGGATGGCGATACTGTAGGAAAAAAGGAGAAAGGATTGACAAATCGGCATACAAACCTGCCTAACAAGAATAAAACTTAGAGCTGAATAGCTGGGTTGAAGACAACCCATTGCTGTAATTTAAAAGTTGTCGCAATCATGAAACTTATGTTGTGGAGATGTGGCAATGGTGGTCACCTTTTTAATAAAGATAAGAAAAATTAATAACATGCATGTGCTAATTAATTAGTTACAAGCAAAACTGGGATGTCTGCAGATTTAGACTGTACACTGGTACAAATATTCGTAGGTTCATAGGTTCATAGGTTGGTACTGGGCTATCTGCCGAAGGCATATATTAGCCCAGCCACATTGTGCGGTATTCACTGCCCCTTTAGTAGTTCCCTAGACCCTTGTTCTAGCAGCTAGTACCCTTGGCCCCAATCTAGTAGTGCTGTTGGTGTGATCCCCGGTGTGAACTTTCTGTTATCCATCCACTCATCAAGGTTCCTCTTGAAGAGTGATAGTGAGGGGCTCTGTCTTATGTAGATCAGGACCCTGTTCCATAATAAGGGAAGTCTCTGTGAAGGGAATCAATCCCTCCAGCATGTTCTATTCATTGTTGTGTTGAGGGTTATATCCCTAGAACGTGTAGCTCGAGTAGATTTGGTTTTGCTAAGATGGAGCATGTTCAACAATTCTGGGTTGGACATGGCTCTGTACGTTAGACAGAGATCACCTCTGAGAAAGCGTTATGCAACAGAGAACAGTCTTAGCTTTTTCTATTGTGCTGCATAGGGAAACTGTTTGAGGCCAGTAATCCTCTTGGTTAGGTACCTCTGTAGTCTCTCCAGCTGCTGGAGATGTCTAGCCAGATACATTCCAATTGGTGCATTGTACTCAATAATGGGTCTTATGAGGGAAGAGTAGAGGGGCACCATTACATCCTTAGATCTTGATGCGAACCCTTTCATGATCAGATGGGTCACATAGAAGGATTTTCTAACCACTTTGGCAACATGGTTATCAAAGGAAAGCTGACTATCTACTTGGGCCCCTAGATCCCTTATTTCTTCTTCAGATTTCAGGGGATTACCTCCTATGTTGTAGTTTGTGGGTACTCTGTTTTTTCCAAAGGGGATTACTATGCATTTTTTTTGCATTTAGCTTGAGATCATGGCTTTGACACCATGCATCAGTCTCATTTAGGCCCTTCTGGAGGATCTCCATGTTGGCCGGAGACAATATTATAGCACCCGGTTTGCAGTTGTCCGCAAACTTAGCCACAGCCCTTCCGTGCTTGCCTGTACTTCTAAGAAGTATATGCCAAACAGGAGGGGCCCCAGGACAGAGCCCTGAGGTACACCACTCATTACTGGTCTGGATTCGGACATAGATCCCACTACTCTTACTTTATGGGATCTGTCTGAGAGCCAATTTGCGATCCATCTTGTGACGTAAGGGTTTATCCCCAGGCTGGTGAGCTTATCAATGATACCTGAATGGGGAATGGTGTCAAATGCATTAGCAAGGTCAAGTTAAGCCATGTGTACCTCTTTTCCCTTATCTATAGCCTGAGTAACTGTCTCAAAGAAATCCACCAGGTTCAGGAGGCATGATTTGCCCTTGACGAAGCCGAACTGTGTGGGGTCCAGTGACTGGAGGTTCCCAATCTCTCCATTTATGAGTTCCATAATGATTCGCTCCATAGCCTTACAGATCAGACTGGTCAGGCTTATTGGTTGGTAGTTCCCAGGGTCAGTTGTGGCCCCACCCTTGTGTAGTGGAACCACTGTTGCCGTGCACCATTCTATGGGCATATATCCTGTGGAGAGGCTGAGACTGAACAGGGTATTAAGATGCGGGGTTAATTCCTTTTGGATCTCGTGTATGACACAGCCTGGGACACCATCTGGTCCCATGGAGGCAGTGTTTTTAGCTTTAGATAGAGCCTTGTTAACCAATGTATCAGTAATAATTGGACTTACACAATCCCCTGGAATGGTAATAGGCCCTGTAGGTGGTGGGGGGGGGGGGGTTTGCACTGAACCTATCAGCCAAGAAGTTGGCAATGTCAGAAGGGTCAGTGTATTTTGTTCCATTTTGTACTAGCTCAGAACAGACCTGAGTGTTGCCATTTAGGTTTCTGATGTAGCCATAGAAGGCGTTATAGTTATCCTTGGCATCCTTGGCAACTTTCTTTTCAAAATTAGCTTTAGTTGACTTGATGAGGGCCCTCAATTTCTTACTAATGCTGATCAGGGATGATTTTTCTACTTGAGATTTGGCCTTTTTTTGTATAAGTCTCCTCCTTTTATTGTAAAGTTTGCTTATTGCCGGGGTCCACCAGACTGGTTTCTTCTTGCTTGAGGAAGGAGTCTTGGTTTTATTTGTGATAGCACGGTCCATGCAATCCTGAAGATGCATATAGAGTGCCTTGGTGTAGGATTCCGCATCCTGGATATCATTATCCTTCTGCAAGGGAATAGTGAAGCTTTCCACTTTGGATGCAAGTAGTTTGAAGTTTGCTTTGGAAAGGTTTTTGACTATGGTTTCTTTGACTGGGGGAGGTGGAGGGGTGAGGATGTCCAGGGTTATCAGTTTGTGGTCGGATCTTACCAAGGAGGGAGTGATAACGGGTGTGGTACAATGGGCGCCCATATTTGTGATGATTAAATCCAATATGTTGTCCGCTGTAGTGGGGGAACATACTAGTTGTTCAAGGGCATTTGAATTTATAAATTCTATGAATCGCTGAGCATAGGAGTTGGAACATTGGTAGTTCACCCAGTCTATACCAGGGTAGTTGGAATCACCCAAGATTATGTTGTTGGGTAGGACCTTTATATTTTCCAATGTCTCAAGGAATGCAGAGTGAGCATCTTGGGACATGGTGGGTGATCTATAACTGGCTACAACTTGAAATGTGGTTTTACCTGCTGATAGTTGCACATGGATGATCTCTGGGGCATCATGCTGCACTACGAACCTGGAGATATGGGTATCCTTGATGAATATGGATACACCTCCACCCTTTGTACTGCGATCCGGTAACTGAGGCCGGAAGGTATGATATGAATTGTAACCTGGCAGTGCTGGGGTGCTCTCTTGAGCCTTGAACCAGGTTTCCGTCACTGCACTAACATCGATTTTCTCCATGCTGAGGAGAGCCTTGACTGTGTGCATTTTGAGGTTGAGACTTCTGGCATTTAGTAGCATTACCCTTAGTTTTTGGTTACCTGTGCTGGTTACAGTGGTTAGTTTGTCCTTTAAGCCTTGCCTAAAAAAGGCACTATGGGGATGGCAAGAGCCTTGGCCAGTATTCGAAAACCTAGGGGTGACAGGTGCAACCTATCTCTGGCAAAACAGTGAGGCTTGTCTATCATGTCATCCCAGGCAGACAGACACTGGATCCCCTTAGAATGACACCAGAAGCTTAGCCAATTGTTGAAATTGATCATTTTGTCTTTGTATTGTGGTATCATTCTAGGTGAAGGTAGTATGCTACTCAAGGTTAGGGTCATACCAGCTTGGGCTACATGATCAGAGAGCTCCTCAATGTCTCTTTTCATGTAGTCTATTCAGAAAAGCAAGGCATCTAAATGACCAACCAGATAGCTAATTGTAAAGTAACCTAAATAAACAAAGACACTAAAACACAGATATGATGTAATACCTTTTATTAGACCAACATACGTTTTGAAATTACACAAGCTTCTGGGTTACCATGAGGCACTCATTGGATGTTATTGATTTACTGATGTTTGATACAGTTCTTAAATGTCCCTAGAAAGGAAAGTATATAATTTCTTTTTTCATCATCAGTATCAACCCCCATTTTCCATTTTGTAGATGGGGACAGGGTGTCACATCATTAGTGTGCATCACCTAGAACCAAAGTTAACATAGCCAGGTGGGTAGCCATGTCTCTCTTATTAGCTAAAAAAGACATGTGAAAAATGCCATTGTGGAAACAAAATTTGCAGCTAAAAACTAGACCTCAGAGACAGACAGTGTGTGTGTATGTGTGTGTGTGTGTGTGTGTGTGTGTGTGTGTGTGTGTGTGTGTGTGTGTGTGTGTGTGTGTGTGTGTGTGTGTGTATGTGTTTGCGTGTATGTGAACCTGAAACTTTAAATTATTAGGCTATAACCTGACAAAAACCAAAGCTTCTTCCTGCATGTTACATTAAAGTCAGTATTCGTTCAGCAGAGGAGATAACAGCCCTAGAGCCTGCTCTGTCACTTACTGAGAAAATAAATCATAATGCAAGCAATATGTAGGGAGATTCATTAAATCCAGAAAAGGAAAGAAAGAAATTTTAATTTGTAATTTGTTATTCTTTCTAAACAAATAATCTCTGTGAGATAGATGTTTTGGTTAACAGAAAATGTGAAGTTGCAATAAATCCAGATCATGGTAAAGTGACATTATGAAAAATGGAGAATCTGCTATGAGAATAAAGATATAAGGTTAAAATGTATGGATGTTTTGTGCAGTTGGTACAGATATACATGCCATGGTTTAAGTGACTTAAAGAAAGGGGGAAAGAGAGAGAGAGAGAGAGAGAGAGAGAGAGAATTTGTTGGAAGGTGTAATAGTTAAGATGTTTGTCTAACAAAAACATGGTAAAGGTTCTCACCTTTGAAATGGAAATTGGCTAGGCTTAAGATGGGCCACAAGGTAACAACATTTTGTTATTCTGTTGAAATCATCTGAATATAAAGGTCATGCTGAGTGGTAATCTTATGTCTATTACTGCTCTAACTAGAATATTACCTAATATATAAATGACTATTCTATTATCGCAAATAAATCACAGGTGCCAAAACACAACTCCCAGAAATCTTTCCATTTATGTTAACTATTTGAAACAGTCAGCTGTTAGGATTTCAGTAAACTCATCATAAAATGATGCATTTTTTAGACTAGGGAACATTTGCTATTCTTCAGTAGACTGTATTTATGTCTACTGATAGTGGCTCAGAGGGAAAAGCTCTTAAATTCATAGAGCCTCATATAATCAGTAGAGAGGCTCAAACAACTCTCTGCCAGACTGAAATAAAAAAAACACTGTCTGTCTGACTGAACAAATAAATTAGCTGAATCTCCACTGTTCTTCTTTCCAAAAATGTGAAGTACTGTCCTTGAAGACCCACAACTGACATGTATGATGCCGAATGATCAGCCTGGGAAATGTGCTGTCACTGTCTTGTCAGTTATTTTGCATTTAAATGTGTGTCTACTGGCATTCATCCTAACTCTGAGTGGCTGGACTGGCTATCCTGTATAACCTGTCTCTGGACATTTCCTGCATTCAAGTAGATAATCCAGATATTTTTAGAAGTGCATGTAAAGGATCCTGCACTTTGAGACTTCTGTTCGGTGAAGATGTTATGACGGAAGCAGTTCAAATGAATTGACATGTTTTGCACCTTAGATATTTGGATGATACTGTGCAATTTTGTAAAGTGTTCTTTTCTGGTTTAAGTGTACTTCACAAAATAGATTCTTTACATTCAGTGGTTGATTACACGACAGTAAAAAGAATGCTTAAAAAATATATCTCATCTTGTCATCCCACTGAACTTTGGCTAGATGTCCCTTACGATTTTGCAGAGGTTTTTTTCAGCCTTCTAGATGATATATTGTCACTACTGAAGATCACTTGATCCCATGGTAGCCTTATTGATATGTCTATTGTTCTGGCAACCCCCATGAATGATGGACCTTGAGCAAGACTTTCAGTTGAGTCAACTATGTGTATCTTTCTGCTTCACTAGAACCAGTGTACCACATTTTGAGTGTAAATATCTAACTTCTTTGTCTGATTAGGATGGTTATTGCTTCTTTTCAGATATACATGTCAGTTAATTTCCTTTTAACAAGTATCTGTAATGTTGTTTTGTATATATATATATATATATATATATATATATATATATATATATATATATACATATATATATATATATATATATATATATGTATATATATATAACCTTGGCATCAAGGAAGGTTACATTGATATTTGGTACTTCAAAAAGAGTTTGATACATGGGTGAATTCCTTTGAGTTGTTTAAGTAACATGTTATTTTTACTTTGCATATAGGTTCATAGGTTCATAGGTAGGTACTAAGCTATCTGCCAAAATCATTTATAAGCCTAGCTGGAATGTGTTGGCTTTTGCCGCCCCCTTAGATTAGTTTCCTGTGCCTCTGTCCAGCAGAGCCATTGAAGTGATCCCTGAGGTAAACTTTCTGTTTCCCATCCACACGTCAAGGTTTCTCTTGAAAGGGTTAGCAAAAAGCTCTGCCTAATGTAGATTGGAATCTTGTTGCAGAGCATGGGAAGTCTCTGGGATAGGAATCTATCCCTCAAGCACGTCCTATTTATTGTTGTGGTGAGGTTTTGATATCTGGAGTGTGTGGCTTGCGGGCATATGGCTTTCTTTAGGTGGAGCATGTCCATCAATTCTGGGTTGGACATGGCCTTATATGTCAGGCAGAGATCACTTCTGAGTAGGCGGTATGCAACCAAGTACAGCTGGAGTTTCTTCAGTCGAGCTGCATAGGGCATCTGCTTGAGGCCAGTGATCCTCTTGGTGAGGAACTTTTGTGATCTTTCCAGTTGTTGCAGGTGTCTTGTAAGGTACATCCCAAATGGGGCATTGTACTCTATGATGATTCTGATGAGTGATGCGTAGAGGGGCCCAATGACTTCTTTCGATCTGGATGCAAACCCTTTTGTGATTAGGTGGGCCACATAGAAGGATTTTCTAACCACTTTGGCAATGTGATTATCAAAGGACAGGTTACTATCTACTTGGGTCCCCAGATCCCTTATTATGTCTTATGTATTTAGGGGGCTACCACCTATGTGGTAGTTTGTGGGTACTTTGCTTTTTCTAAAGGGGATGACTATGCACTTTTTGGCATTTAGCTTGAGGCCATGGTTTTGACACCAGGTATCTGTCTCAGTGAGACCCTTTTGGAGGATGTCTGTGTCAGTGGGAGAGTAAGTTATAGCCCCTAGTTTGCAGTCGTCTGCGAACTTGGTCGGCCATAGCCCTCCTGTGCTTGCCTGTACCTCTGAGAAGTATATGCTGAACAGGAGGGGTCCTAGGACTTAGCCCTGGAGAACGCCACTTGTAATTGGTTTAGAGTCAGACCTGTGTCCCACAACTCTTACCGTGTGGGTTCTGTCCGTGAGCCAGGTGGCAACCCATCTCATGACATAGGGGTTTATGTTCAGGCTGGTGAGCTTGTCTATAATACCTGAGTGGGCAATAGTGTTGAAGGCCTTTGCAAGGTCTAGGGAGGCTGTGTGGACCACCTTTCCCTCTTCTATAGCCTTGGTACCTATCTCAAAGAAGTCCACCAGGTTTAGGAGGTATGATCTACCCTTAACAAAGCTGAACTGGGTAGGGTCCAGTGTTTGGAGGTTTCCAATGTCTCTGTTAATGAGATCCATGATGATGCGTTCCATAGCTTTGCAGACCAAGCTAGTCAGGCTTATAGGGCAATAGTTTCAAGGGTCCATTGTGGCTCCATTTTTGTGGAGCAGAATAACCATTGCTGTGCACCACTCTGTGGGCATGTAGCCTGTGGAGAGGCTGAGTTTAAACAGTGTGTTTAGGTGAGGGGTTAGTTCATCTTTGAGCTCTTGTAGGACACAGCCTGGGACACCAGCTGGTCCCATTGATGCTGTGTTTTTTGGCTTTGGAGAGGGCTGTTTTAACCTGAGTGTCTGTGATTTCAGGGGCACTACGTTCCTCATTCTTCTGGTATACTTATGGGCCCTTTTGGGGGTGAGAGGGAGGTGAAGTTTGCACTGAACTTGGCTGCCAGGATGTTGGCTATATCGGTCGGTTCAGTGTATTTTGTGCCATTCTGCACTAACTCAGAGCAGATCTGAGAATTGCCACTTAGATTCTTGACATAGTTAAAGAATGCCTTGTGGTTATCTTTGGAGTCTGTGGCAATTTTTTTTTCGAAGCTAGCCTTGGATGATTTTATGAGGGAACATAGTTTCTTGCTGATACTGATCAGGGATGTCTTCCCTTCTTGGGATTTTCCTCTTTTCTGTTCTAGTTTCCTCCTTCTATTGTATAGTATGTTTATGGTAGGGGTCCAACAGACTGGTTTCCTTTTCTTAGAGGAGTAAGTCTTGATATTGTTTGGGATAGCATGATCCATGCATTCCTGTAGGTGCCCGTAGAGTGCATTAGTAAAGGATTTTGCAGCTTGGACAGTGTTATCCTTTAGCATGGGGGCTTTGAAACTTCCCACCTCGGTCTTAAGTAACGTGAAGTTTGCTTTTGAAAGGTTTTTCACAGTGGTTTCTTTGACTGGGGGTGGTGGCAGAATGTGGATATCCTGAGTTATTAGTTTATGGTCAGATCTAACCAGCGAGGGGTTGACCTCCGGTGTGGAACACCGGTCGCCCATGTTGGTGATGACCAGGTCCAATATGTTGTCACCTCTGGTGGGGGTGTTGACTAGTTGATCCAGGGCATTTGAGTTTATAAATTCTAGGAAATGTTGGGCAAGGGAGTTCATACTTGAGTAGTTCTCCCAGTTAATGTTTGGGTAATTGAAATCACCCATTATTAGGGTGTTTGGTAGGACCTTTATGTTTCCCAGTGTTTCCAGGAATGCAGAGTGGGGGTTCTGGGACATGGTGGGTGATCTGTAGCAAGCTAGAATTTGAATAGCAGTTTGCCCATTCTTAGTTGCACATGGATGATCTCAGAAGCATCGTGCTGTGCCTCTAACCTGGAGGTGTGGGTATCCTTGATTAATATGAATTGTATTTCGGTCCGGGATTTGTGGCCGAAATGTGTGGTATGAGTTGTAGCCTGGTAGTGCTGGTGTGGTCTCTGGAGCCTTAAACCAGTTTTCTGTTATTGCACATATATCGATTTTCTTCATACTGAGCAGTGCCTCGAGTGCGTGCATTTTGAGGTTTAGACTTATGGCATTGATCAGCATTACTCTCAGTTTTTTCTTACTTGTGCTATTTACAGCGGTGGGTTTGTCTTTTTAGCCTTGCCTTAAAAAAGGCACTATGGGGGTGGCAAGAGCCTTAGCCAGTATTCGAAAGTCTAAGGGTGACAGGTGCAAGTTTTCTCTAGCAAAGCAGCATGGCTTATCGAGCATGTCATCCCAGGCTGACATACACTGGATCCCCTTTGAATGACACCAGATGCTTAGCCAATTGTTGAAATTGATAATTTTTTTCTCTATACCGTGGCATCATTCTTGGTGAGGGCAGGGTGCTACTCAGGGCCAGGGTCATACCGGCCTGGGCTACATGATCAGAGAGCTCTTCCATGTCTCTTTTCATGTAGTCCAGGGAGGTACAGCTCAGGTCATTCACACCAACATGGACAATGAGAGAATCATATTTGTACTTGCTCTGGAGTGACCTGAGTGCTTGTGTTATGTGGTGGATCCTGGCACCTGACAGTCAGCCAACAGTAGCCTTCTCCTTGTTCAGCCTAGTGAGTGGGACATCACTGTGTCTGACTATAGAGTCGCCTATTACTAATGTGTTGGGTATGTTATTTTGCCTTAAGGGCTGTGATTGTGTGGCACACTGGTTTTGTGAAGTATATGTTTCATGGTTTGTGTTGGAGGGTGGAGAATGCTTGGATGTCTGCTTTGGAGGTCTCTGTTGCTTTTGCAGATTTTTATTTAGAGCCTCCAAGTATGTTTTTGTGTATTTATGTGTGTTTTTTTCCAGTGCTGGTTTCATAGGTCTGTGTGAGACTGGTGGTGTGATGCAAGTAATTTCCTTCTCCTCTTGACTGCCTGGTCCAGTCTTGGGTTGAGAGAGCTTAGCCTCCAGTTTGGCTGTATAATTGCATCTCTCGCATGAATTAGTATTTGGTGAAAGGAAGACAGGGTTGTCTGTGCACATGAGGCAATTGTAACATTGCCTCAAAATGTCCAGATTTACCAGTTGGACTGGAGAGTATACCTGAAACTGCCCTTTGGACATGCCTGGATAGGTACAGTGAACTGTTTTACTGATTGGCTGGTAAGATCGAATAGAGAGCCTTGTCCTTCTCTACAGTATAGGGGGGTGGTCTAGTGCTAAGGTTTATTAGTGTTTGCTATCAGTTTTGGGCAAGTGCCAGGATGAGAAGTGAATGATTTGAGTGCTTAAGTTGAAAGTGTGTCTGGTTCCAAGGGAAAATTGAAGAGTAGACTTTGTGGAGCCGGCAGTAGTTATACCCTAGCTAACCAACACTGCCCGGGGCACAAAACCCTGCAAATGCGGGTTTTATAGCAGGGAAATTAAAGAGATAGAAATGAGCCCAGAATGGCAATAAACTACTACTTTCTGGGCTGAAACCACTCCTCCAGGGACAGATAGGCTGCTCAAAGCTCCCTCTCTTACAGTGAACAGAGAAACTTCCTTCTATCCAAGTAAGGTATGGGCAAACACAGAAACTTTTAACACAGCCCTGAATTCAGCACTAACCTGAAAACTGGACTAAACCAGCTTAGAAAGGCAGGAAAACAAGTATTTTTTTTTTGTTTTTTTCAGAAAATAAAGCAGATACAATAAAAAAAAAAACACTTTGCACAGAAATGGCTATCACACTTGAGTGTGTAGCTTACAACAGTTAATCAGGTAATTTAAACACAAAAACGACTTTGTTACAGTGCAGGCAGTAAATGATTTTGCATTTCCTAGTTAAAATAAGATGTACATTGGAGATTTTCTGCATGAAATGGTTCATAAGCATGCTCTGCTCATCTGGTCACATTTATAAGAGCAGCTTATATTATTAAATAAACAGCATCTTTTTCACCTTGTTCACCATGGACACATGATGCTTCAATTCCTGGACTGGTATATTTAAGTCACTCACTGCAACAGGTCTCTTCTAAATCTGTACCTACTGATCAGATTCCCAGCCTCCCCCTACTTTCAAGTATCAGCTGGGTTCTATCTTGTTGCCATGCCATAGGGGTGCCATTTATTCCTTTAATTCCTTTAAAGATGGTTACCTGACATATCACATTGTACTTCCTTAATTTTCTTCACAGATTTCCTGTCCAATAAATATTTTAGATCTATTGTTATTAACCCCTCCTCCAAACACAACACTAATCCTCAAAACTGTTAAGTTGGCAATGCTCATCACTGACATTAATGGTGCTACGCTAAAAAACATGCCTTTGCACAGGTGAATACAAGCTCACCCCCACTCTATTGTCACTGTAAATATGTTAACTCACGGTTCTGTACATTTGATGAAATTAAAGGAAGTCAGTTTCACAAAATTCACTCTTTCTGTTTAATTGAAACATGATGTGTATTAATTGTACACCCTAGACATAAACTGCAATTCAGCCCCCTTTCTTGTTACTTATATGCCTTTTGTACAGACTAAGCCCACGATTTACTGTAGCACTCTTCTTTTCCAAAGAAACACAAATTTCTTTAGAATGCATGCTAGGTGTATAGTGAATTCACTGATTTTCCTTTAGTTTTGTGTGCTACCATCATTTATTTCAATTGTTGGCGGTTTCGAAAAATTCTCAGCTTGAATTCCACAGAACTGATATGCAGTATAGTAGACATTGCTATTCCGAATGCCCTATGAATGTTGCAGTTGGGAATTTTCCTGAAGTCATGTTTTTTTTAAAGAATGATTCCCAGATTCAATATTCTAATTTATCAGCAGAGCATGCACTTAATCAATACTACCTTAAGTGATGACCATAGATCCATGTGATAGGGACCCAAGCCAGTATAGTCTTCCAAGATTAGTCAGTTTAGTTCCAAGTAGGTTATGTGATACCATATTGCCTAGGTCAGGTTTTGAGCTTTGACAACATTTTTAATTTGATGATACACTGTTTATGTCATACTTTATTACTTCATCAAAATAATGCATATTAAAACATTTTTTTGCTGTTTCAAAAAAGTTAACATGGTAAGCAGAATTTCCAAAAGAATTTCAGCCAAACTTTCATCAGTTTTATCAAAATATTGTCACTTTGATATGTAAGATTGTATTTCTATTGGCAGTAACAAGAAATGTAGGATAATAGAACATCATATATTTAGTTTTCATAGTAAACTTTACAAATTCTTTTAGTTATCTCACTGTTTCTGTTGGTTAAAATTCTATTACAGCATTTTCTATCCAAGAACTTATATTTGCTTCCAGACAATTTTATTAAAGTTTTCAATACTTCTCTATATCAGTGCAGAAGTCATGCCTTGGCCCATGTGTTTTATGAAAGACTTCTACAAAGGACTGCACAGATGTAATAGTGAAAGGACGCAGATGAGTGGTTGTTTTGGGGACCAGGAAATTAATTTCCAGAAGTGAGAATGTGTGAAGTTCAATATGCTTTGAGGCATTGTTCAGCATTTAATCGAATTTTATTCTGACATGGCTTATACTTACTCAGCTCAGTGAGCCAGTAAAAAAAGTAGTACGGAGTCAGCTCATACTTCGTTTTTCTCTGTGCTCTATATATATGTTCAAAGTAGTGCTTCTGAAACAACAAGGCATGACCACAGTGAACATTACCAAAGATTGCTTTAATGCAAGACAACCCAGCTGCAATTTGTCTTCTCCTTGGATTTATGAGCTTTTTAAATCCATCTGCAGTGAAAACCTAGCAGGGATGATTTTTTTTTATAAAGGAAGCAGTGTAAATCCTTGTATAATACAGATATCAGAAATACATCATACACTGCATTCCTCCTGACTTCATTAACAAAATGCATTTCTTGCATTAGGTTCATCTGGAACATTACCATTCAGAATTCATTCCTTGTATCTGTGGAACCTTGTAACACTGCAGTTTCAGCTTCTCACTACAAGAAGCATTTTCCTTTGTCTAATATTTTTTTTTATTTAAGGTGACTTTATAGTAACTGTCTTTTATACTAAGCACATAGGATGCATAGAATGATCAATGTTTATACTTTGCTGGAGGACTGTGATGTGTTTTGTAATGATGCTGCTTGCTAATATGTGTTTTTCTTCTTGATCTTCTTGGCAAGCCTGTGTTTCCCTGCTTTCTACAGTCTAACTCATTTACAAAAAATTAAACATAGTCAAACAGTTTATCTCTGAAGAGAGAGTATCTTTAGCTGGTGTGATTAGCTGTCTATCATACTGAAGCAGGCTCTTTGTAAAACCGTGCTTATTATTTTAATATAAATGTAAGAACAGTATTGCATTCTAACAAATTATATAATTTTTCGGTGCATTCTAGGTATTTGCAGTTCTGGCAGGTTTTAATCATTACAAGTTACTGAACAAAAGTTGTTATATAAACCACATAGTCTATGAGAAAAAAGAAAGAAAGAAAGAAAGAAAAATAAAATCAGCATTTAATAGGGATTTGCAGATAACTTAGAACAACTTGCTATAACAGAATAATTGATGACATCCCTTAGCTATTTGCATCTGCTACCAACTCTAATGTAATTGCATGTCTTCTGGTATATTTCTACATTCAATAAACCTCTGAGATGCATTCATTCCGTTAGTATGATTGTTTGAGATAATGTAAATGGGCATTTTTTTTTCTCCTTTTAAAAGTCTTCAGTCAGCAGATAAGAGTGCAGAAATGCAGCATTACAGTTCCTTTTCCACATCCTTTTTCCTTCTTTATTAAATCTTATAGACTTTTGGCTGCCTCACATGTTGAATACCCACAGATAAGGCCTCTTTAAGTGCACATATTTGGATGATATATTCATTGCTCATTTGACACTGCTAATAGAATACAGTTCCTCTCTGATCTCTGAACAAGAACTCTCCTTACTATGTTTAACAGAAACAAGCATAAGTCATGGTTTGCTGCCATGTCTGTTTCTAGAAGTGATATTGATTTGTCGGAAGAAGGAGCATTTCTTATACTACTGTCCCTAAGCAAACACAATGGCTAATGCAATTACTCTCTTGTCATTTAGCAGACCAAGCCAGTTAGCATTCAATGTTGCTGATTTTACCTGCAGTACAGACTTAATTTAGTCAATAACACTACAGATCAAGGAATCTTATTCAATTAAAGTCCTGTAGCATACTCACTAAGGAAAAAAATAACAATTGCTTTATCCATACACTGGCTAGATTTGGGTTTTAAATTTTTGTGCTAATTACCAATCTGAATGTGTTCTTTAAATTATGCATCTCTCAGTATCATTCTCCTGTCATGCAGTAGCATTTCTTTCTGTATAATTATGCTTCTTAACCATGACAGTTCTCAGAAAACCCAAAAGGAAACTGGAGACATTCATAATAAAGTAAATACATTTAACTGATTAGAGTATATCCCCTATCTCAGGAAATACACCCTCTGCACACAAAAATGTCATCTGTACAGTGGCATGTGTGAGCATTCTGCCATGCACACTTTATTTGCTTTTCAATAGTGCTCCGAGTTTATTAGTGCACAATATTCTAAATATTAATATGTGTGTGTTCACACACACACACACACACACACACACACACACACACACACACACACACACACACACACACACACACACACACACATATTTTTTTCCTGTCACTGCTCAATATATCGGGAACTCGACTGGATTGTTGGAAACATAGCATACAGTCCAGTTTCAGTCTCTTTTGTGCCTTCTAGGCACAATAATTGCCATAATCATTCTTTTGGTTGTACACTTTCGGATGTCGGTACTGCAACCGAATGTGAAGTGTCAGTGAATTTAGTACTGATATGCACTCATACCTATTGTTGGTGTCAGGTCCTTTTCCCTGGGTGTTAATATGGTAGACTGTATAGTATGAAACATCTAGCTGGTATTTTCTTCTGTAGCAGATCCAGTTACAATTTATTTATTATTTATTTTATTTTATTTGACATTTGTTAAGTGGGTTAGCCTGACTGGACAAAAAAAACACATTTTCAGAGGAGACCTGAGGAGAAAAGCTCCAAAATAATACAAGAAATAGAAAGAGTAATTACCATGATAAAAAATAATAACAAAGAATAAGTTGAAACAATACTACAGGTACATGGTGCAAGGTACAAATATAACAGAAGCAGCAAGCAAATGACAAATATAATAAATACTGTACAATATATACATCATTGTAGAGAGCAGTCAGTTATAGGAGAGAAAAAGAAAAACATAACAGTGGAAGTCACATGATGGCTGAAGCAATAGGAACAGTAGGACCTTAAGGCCTGTAATATATACAGAAAAAATTGAAGCCTTGTGTAAAAGGCCAGTAAACAGATAGGAAGTTCAGGAGGCTCTGGGAGCCATAGAAGACTGTTAGCAAAGTATAAAGAAGCAAAGAGGAAGGTGAGAGAAATAGGATACAAAGTTGTAGAAGAGGGAAGGTACATTAGATCTACTCATTGAGGGATGCAATTCTGTAGGAAGAGAAAGTTAAGTAGGGTCATCGCATGGGCAGGACTCAGATTTATAGAGGCTTTCTTTCAGAGTTATTTTAAAGGACATAGGGTTTCTGATAGATCTGACACTTAAAGGAAGTTTATTCCAGGCATTTGTTACAGAGTAGCTGTAGAGGAGTTTATCAGTATTTTTGCTGGGCTCATAGACTTGTAGTAGATTCTGTTGAGAGCTACGGAGGGCACAGTTAGGGGCGTAAGATTGGATTAGAGTAGAGAGAGTGGGACAGAGTGAAGGTTCATGTGAAATAGGCTGTGCCATGAGAAGCTGTGGTATTAGATGTTGATGATGAAATTTCAGCCATTGTAGTCTTTTTAGAGCAATGCAGTGGTGGGTACGATAAGGTAGGTTGGAGGTGAATCTTGCAATTTTATTATAGGTAAGTTGTAGTTTAGACAAAAGGTTGGACTGAAGATTTGTGAGTATAGGGGCTGCATAGAGTAGTGTGGGAAGTAGAACAGCTTTCGCTAGACAGAGTAGTGAATCATTTGAGAGGACTTTTTTATGTCTGTATAGCAAACACAACATTTGGTGTATCTTTTTAATGCAATGTTGAATATGGAAATCAAACTTAAGTTGTTCATCAATAACAACTGAAAGTTTAGTGTGAGGTTCAGTAAAGATGAGTATGTTGTTCAGCGAGGAGACAGTAAAGGTATTTTGTGGTGCTGGAGAGTTGTAGGTAGGAATAAAAGTAATTTGGTTTTCTTTGAGTTAAGTATTAATTGGTTGGAAGTGAGCCATCTTTGTACTGCGTGAAGGGACTCTTGGGTGAGAGTCTGAAGATGGGTGATGTTTTCTGAGTGAGAATGATAGAGTTGTCTGCATACTGAATAGTGGTAGAGTGGACAAGAAGAGTAGAGCTCATTGATAAAGATATTAAAAAGTAGGGGTCCCAGGATGGAACCTTGAGGTACCCCTATTTGAATAGGTAGGAAGGGAGAGATATTAGATTGCCATTTCACTGCCTGGAATCTAATGGAGGGGTAGCTGGAAAACCAGGATAGTGCAGAGTTAGAGAGGTTAAGAAAAGTTAGTCTGGACAAAAGAAGTCTATGGGAAGCAATACTGAATGCTTTGAAGAGGTCAAGAAACAGGCAGGAGACTAACTTATTGTTGTCACCTGAATTTGCAATGGTATTTATGATGGATACCATATTAGTAGCAGTACTGTGTTTTGGGTGAAAACCATGCTGTGTGGCTGTGAGAAGATTTTCTTGCAGAATGTAATCAAGAAGCTGTTTGTGAATGCATTTTTCTAGAATTGTTGACAGGGCAGATAAGATGGCAACTGGTCTCAAATTAGAGGGGTCGGTTGAGATACCTCATTTACGTAGGGGAATGATGTAGAATTTTTTCCAGATGGTAGGCACCATGGTTTCTTTAATGGATCGGTTTACTAAAATGGAGATGGGGAAGACAAATAGACTAGGCAGCAGTTTTTAAGAAATTTGGGGGTAGATTGTCGAATGATGGAGAGCATGTTTTAAGTTTACTAAGAAGTGATTTAACATAGTCCATGGGAATGAGTTTAAGAGAGAAGGTGGAAGATGGAGTATGGGTGGAGGATGAGGGATAGTATCAATGAAAAAGGTATTAAGAAAGGTAGCAGTATCAGAGGCACAGCTATTTGGGTAGTGGTTGGGTGTTGATGGGCTACCAGGATATAACAGCTTATTAATAGAGTGCCAGAATTTTGGAGGGGTTGGTGTGGGGGTTGTTGAGTGGCTTGTGAAATAAATTTTGTTTATTGAAGGTTACCTTTTTTTAGGTTGCAGAGCTCTCTATAGTAAGGGATTTGATCTCAGCCATTTTTTCAATACACTACCTCTTTTATTCATGAGAGCTCGAGTGGCTTTGGTCAGCCATGGGGAATAAAGGGTTTTGAGTCTTAGTTTCATTATAGGGACCAGGGAGTTTAGTGTATCTAAATAGACAATGAATGCTAGGACAGCTTCCTCAAGGGGGAGATAGTGAAGGAAGGACCAGTTTATTGAAGAGAGCAGGTGATTGTAAATTCTGTCAAATCTGAAGTTCCTGTTCTTTTTCCTATGTGTTTTTTGCATCTTTGAATAAAATCAGAAGATTGATGACTGCCTTCATGTTTATTTCAGAAAAAAGAATTTTGGATAAAATTTGAACTCTTTCAATAACACATCTTGTTCTTGTGAAAAAAAAAAAATCATACCCTGTTCCTTGTACATAAGGACCCAAAGTTCTAAGATGCACCGTATGGATGTGATTTCTGATAGGAACAGCATTTCCATGAAAAAAAAACTTAAAAAAAAATAAAAATAAATATTAAATTGTGAGATGGGCAAGTTTTGAATGTCATGAAGTTAAAATGCAAGGTGAGAAAGAGTTCATCAACAGTGGGTGGAAATGCACATCTGCTTTAAGGAACTGCTTGCCTCATTACAGCTAGGCCATAATCCTGCCTTCTACAAATGTGAATATGATGTGTAGAAGAAGCCAACTTGTATATATTAGCCTAACATATGAGGAGCAGTGATCTAAGCTCCATCTGGTTAATGTTCTGTCATCTGTCTTGGGAGAGTGAGAAAACAACTTTCCGTAGAGGCACTGCAGTATATGGACTATGTAGGAGCCCAGCTGTGCATCCCAAGCAGACAGCATATTAGTGTCTGTAAAGAGTTGTAAATGTATCTGTTACAAGAGAAAAGACTCTAGAAGTTTCATAGTGTAGTTTTCCATGCTAACACTCATGAAAAGAACCTCACACCTACAATAGTTATGTCAATGTGTAGCGTTACTGAAATCACTGAAAACACATATTCTACTGTAGTACCTGAAACCCAAATTGCAGAAAGGTTTGGTCATGGTAGCTATCATAAGCAGAAGGCACAAAACAGACCAAAGTGAAGTATGCACTGCCACCCAGTGACCAATACCAACACTTCCTTTTCCACTATAAAGTCAGGAATAACCAGCTGCAGACTGATAAAGGATCTTTACTAAGAAGAGTTCAGAAAGGACCACTTCCAATGTAGACTGACCGTGGAGAGAGCATCCTCAAGTATAGCCACATGGTTATCAACGGCTCTGCACAAATGGAAATACCAGAGCATATATCAACAAGGATTTGGTCACAATGCTAGTAGATTCCCTGATTTCTAGTGGTTGGTGTGGGCTTGCTCTGGGCTTCTTCAGGTCTCATAAGCTATTATATAGCTCACATGGTGTGCTCATGCCTTGCTTTACTTGCACTTAGGAGGGTTAATAGTCAAACCATTTTTATGTAGGGAATTTAGAACTGCTAAACTTTAAGGTAGATGGCTTCTCATTTTTCAGAGAACATTTTCATATCATCCACGTATGTTGCAGCATACCTAGCATGGAGTCTAATCATTTTGTATCATCCATGTATGTTGCAGCATAGCTAGTATGGGGTCTAATAATTTTGTATCATCCTTGTATGTTGCAGTGTATCTAGTCTGGGGTATAATCATTTTATATCATCCATGTATGTTGCAAATATCCACTATGGGGTCTAATAATTTTGTATCTTCCATGTATGTTGCAGCATAGCTAGTTTGGGGTCTAATACTTTTGTATCATTCATGTATGTTGCAGTGTATCTAGTGTGGGGTCTAATAATTTTGTATCATGCAAGTATGTTGCACATATCTAGTATGGAGTCTAATAATTTTGTTTCATCCATATATGTTGCACATATCTAGTATGGGGTCTAATAATTTTGTATTGACCATGTATGTTGCAGCATATCATGTATTGTGTCTAATAATTTTGTATCATCCATGTATGCTGCACATATCTAGTATGGGTTCTAATAATTTTGTATCATCCATGTATGTTGCAAATATCCACTATGGGGTCTAATAATTTTGTATCTTTCATGTATGTTGCAGCATAGCTAGTTTGGGGTCTAATACTTTTGTATCATCCATGTATGTTTCAACGTATCTAGTGTGGGGATCTAATAATTTTGTATCATCCATATATGCTGCAGCATATCTAGGATGGGTCTACTAAATTTGTATCATTCATGTATGTTACAGCGTATCTAGTATGTGGTCTAATAATTTTGTATCATCCATGTATATTACAACATATCTAAAGTGGGGTCTAATAATTTTGCATCATTGTATCATCCATGTATGTAGCAGCATATCTAATATGATGTCTAATAATTTTGCATCAACCTTGTATGTTGCAGCATATCTACTATGGTGTCTAATAATTTTCTATCATCCATGTATGCTGCAGTGTATCTAGTATGGGGTCTAAATATTTTGTATCAACCATGTATGTTGCAGCTTGTCTAGTATGGTGTTTAATAAATTTATATCATCCATGTATGTTGCAGCATGCCTAGTATGAGGTGTAATAATTCTGTATCATCCATGTATGTTGCAGCATAGCTAGTGTGGGGACTAATAATTTTGTATCATCTATGTATGTTGCAGCATATCTGGAATGGCTCTAATAATTTTGTATCATCTATGTATGTTGCAGCATATCTAGTATGGGGTCTAATAATTTTGTATCATCCATGTATGTTGCACATATCTCATATGGGATCTACCAATCTTGTATCATTCATGTATGTTGCAGCCTTTCTAGTGTGGGGTCTAATAATATTGTATCATTGTATCATCCATGTATGTTTTTAGGTATCTAGTATGGGGTCTAATAATTTTATAATGTCCATGAATGTTGCAGCGTATCTAGTTTGGGTCTAATAATTTTGTATCACTGTATCATCCATGTATGTCGCAGCATGTCTAGTATGGGGTCTAATCATTTCATATCATCCATGTATATTGCAGCATATCTAGTGTGGGGTCTATTAGCTTTGCAACGTCCATGCGTGTTGCAGCATAAATATGGCTAGTGTCTAATAATTTTGTATCATCCATGTATCTTGCCGCATATCTAGTATGGGGTTTCATAATTTTGCCTCATCCATGTATGTTGCAGTGTATTTACTATGGGATGTAATCATTTTGTATCTTCCATATATTTTGCAGCGCATCTAGTATGGGGTCAAATTATTATGAGTCATCCATGTATGCTGTGCATAGTGAGGAGACTAATAATTTTGTATCATCTATGTATATTGCACATATCTAGTATGGGGTCTTATAATTTTTTATTGTCTGTATATTGCAGCGTATCTCGTGTGAA
The DNA here is from genome assembly GCF_019279795.1 of Protopterus annectens. Taxonomy (NCBI): domain Eukaryota; kingdom Metazoa; phylum Chordata; order Ceratodontiformes; family Protopteridae; genus Protopterus; species Protopterus annectens. The sequence goes on along the minus strand of NC_056735.1, from coordinate 1,592,388,217 downwards.
GTCTAATAATTTTACATAATTGATGTATGTTGCAGCACATCTAGTGTGGGGTTTAATCATTTTTTATCATTGTATCATCCATTTATGTTGCAGCGTATCTAGTATGGGGGTCTAATCATTTTGTATCATCCATGTATGTTGCAGCGTATCTGTTATGGGGACTAATAATTTTGTATCATCCATGTATGATGCACATATCTAATATGGGGTCTAATAATTTCGTATCATCCATGTATGTAGCAGCATGTCTAGTATGGGGTCAAATAATTTTGCATCATCCATGTATGATGCAGTGTTTCTAGAATGGGGTCTAATAATTTTTTATTATCCATGTATGTTGCAGCGTATCTAGTATGGAGACTAATAATTTTGTATCATCCATGTATGTTGCAGTGTATCTAGTATGGGGTCTAATAATTTTGTATCATCCATGTAAGTTGTACCATATCTAGAGTGGGGTCTAATTATTTTGTATCATCCATTTATGTTGCAGCGTATGTAGTGTGACGTCTAATAATTTTGTATAATCGTATAATCCATGTATGCAGCAGCATATCTTGTATGCAGTCTAATAATTTTGCATCATCCATGTATGTTGCAGCATATCTAGTATGTGGTTTAATAATTTTGTAGCATCCATGTATGCTGCACATATGTAGTATGTGGTCTAATAATTTTGTATCATCCATATATGTTGCAGCATGTCTAGTATGGAGTCTGATTATTTTGTATCATCCTCGGGGTCTACCTGACAACACTGACGCACTACAACACCGACAACGAAATCACGACACCACATAACCGAAAGTTCACAAACACAAAACCTCACATGCCCGACACACCACAATCCTGACAATTAACAAACAAAACAAATCTCCTGTCCAAAAAGCACGCACACAACACAAGCACACCAAAATCCTTACAAACCCACACTAAACCTTACATACACAACTATCTATAACCTTAACCCAAACCCTAACCCTAAGGTCCGTCACTATCGCACACTCACCTAACCCGCACCCTAACCCTAACTCACTTAACCCGCCCCTAACCCTAAAGACTGTCACTATCGCACACTCACCTAACCCATGCCCTAACCCTAACTCACTTAACCCGCCCCTAACCCTGAAGACTGTCACTATCACACACTCACCTAACCTGCACCCTAACCCTAACTCACTTAACCCACCCCTATCCCTAGAGTCCGTCAATATCACAGACTTACCTTACTCACACCCTAACCCTAACGTCCGTCACTACCACATACTTACACAGCCTTTTCACATGTCGGTGTTCTCAGCGTCGGGGTTTTCATCCGTCGGTCATCTCAGTTTTCGATCTTCTGGTGTCGGTGTTCTCATCGTCAGCGTTGTCACCTTTCAGCATTGTCAGGTAGACCCCATCCTTGTATGTTGCAGCATGTCTAGTATGGTGGCTAATGATTTTGTCTCATCCATGTATGCTGCAGCATATCTAGTGTGGGTGTCTAAAAATTTTGTATCATCGATGTATGTTGCAGTGTATCTAGTCTGGGGTCTAATCATTTTGTATCATCCATGTATGTTGCAGCATATCTAGTATGAGGTCTAATAATTTTGTATCATCCATGTATGGTGCAGCGTATCTAACATGGGGACTAATAATTTTGTATCATCCATTTCACACTGAGCTGATCAAAGGAAGGACACTGAGGAAACTCAGAGCTATAATATATAACATTAAGTATCCTGTTTTTTGTTTATTTTGTTCTTTATTTCTTTGTTATTTATAGCACTTTGTGTACTGTGTATTTTTCTAGCTAGTTTCACTGTGTGTGAGGTATTAACTGGAAATTGTCCACTTTTATTAAGCATCTGTTGGGTTGTTTGTTTCTGATAACTTGTTGCAGTTAAACTCTTTTTTCTAGAGGCTTCTTTAGCTGTTTAAAACTTTCATTTAAAGGCTCACTGCAGTTTTCAGCTGTGAGAAACATTTCTGCAGTTTGTTCTAAGTAGTGGGGATATTTGTAGCATTTCCATATTCAGGCTTGTATTTGGGCCTAGAGTTTGTGGAGGCTGTGTGTCTGAGCACATATTCAGGGACATCTTGGTTTAGCCAAAGCCATCAGGCATTTCAGTGAGAGAGAATTGTTTGAGGTCATTGGCTGACTGAGGTCACCTCGACTACAGCTTAGACTAAGCAGCTCATTGGTTGTTTTGAGATTTCTTTCTTAAAATCTGTCTCAGGTTTCAACTTTCTGTTACCTAAGAAGTTCAGTTGTGAGTGTTCTGCCATTTCACACTGAGCTGATCGAAGGAAGGACACTGAGGAAACTCGGAGTTATAATATATAACATTAAGTATCCTGTTTTTTGTTTATTTTGTTATTTATTTCTTTGTTATTTATAGCACTTTGTGTACTGTGTATTTTTCTAGCTAGTTTCACTGTGTGTGAGGTATTAACTGGAAATTGTCCACTTTTATTAAGCATCTGTTGGGTTGTTTGTTTCTGATAACTTGTTGCAGTTAAACTCTTTTTTCTAGAGGCTCCTTTAGCTGTTTAAAACTTTCATTTAAAGGCTCACAGCTGCTTTTCAGCTGTGAGAAACATTTCTGCAGTTTGTTTCCCAACCTCCCTCGCTGTTCTGTTGGTATAGTGTTTCTATAGTTGGTGGCTTTGCAGTTGCCAACCCCTAGTGTAAATTTGATCTGGGACCCTCCTCCCAGTCTATTGTCATTACCTCATTCTACCCAGTACAAGGAGAACATTTGAGAAGGCCAATCAGCTTAGTTTCTGCTACTCCTTTCTCTCTTTCCACTTAAAAAAAATAATAAAAATGTATCTGCTTTTACTGTATTTGTGTTTCTTCCTACTTTATTTTGCTTTTGCATCATCTTAAAAGTACTCAATTGTATTTATTACTGCTGGGTGTAACTCATTCTAAGCCTTTTAGTTTAAGCACTTGGGCTTCAGACCAGTTGTTTTACATTAAGAAGATTTGTGGTCTGCACTGCAGTGGCAGAACAGGTAGCTTACATCCTTCTAAGTTGGGAACTGGTGATTGAGGGCTCAGTGCCTGTTATTCTAAAAATGTATTAATTCTGGTTTAAGTACTTGGGCTTCAGGCCAGTTATTTTACATTAAGAGGGTTTGTGATCTGCACTCTTGTGGGAGAAGAGGCTGGACTCTGCTCTTCTGAGCTGGGAATTTCTGGTTAAAGGCTTATAGTGCCTGCATATTTGAACTGCTTCTTACTGAAATTGGTACACCTTGTTTGCTGTAGCATAGACTAGATCCAGGCCTGCTGAATCTAGCTTTGTCTGTATAACTTGAGCACTAATCCAGGCATTCTTTAAAGTATTCAATTGTATTTATTACTGCTTGGTAGTAACTTGATTAAAGTGTAGCTATCATTCTAAGTCTTTTGGATTAAGCACTTGGGCTTCAGACCAGTTGTTTTACATTAGGAAGGTTTGTGGCCTGCACTGTGGTGGCAGGATAGGTAGCTTACATCCTTCTAAGTTGGGAAATGCAGATTGAGGGCGCAGTGTCTGTTATTCTAAAAGTGTATTAGTTCTGGTTTAAGCACTTGGGCTTCAGGCCAGTTATTTTACATTAAGAAGGTTCGTGGTCTGCACTCTTGTGGGAGGAGAGACTGGACTCTGCTCTTCTAAGCTGGGAATTTCTGGTTAAAGGCTTATAGTGCCTGCATATTTGAACTGTTTCTTACTGAAACTGGTACACCTTGTTTGCTGTAGCATAGACTAGATCCAGGCCTGCTGAATCTAGCGTTGTTTGTATGCTTGTTACTTGTTTGCTTGTTATTTCCCTGAAATGCTAATTCCACCTAAAACGCGGCTTTTCAGCGCTTTTGTGGATCCCTAGTGATATCTGCATTGCTTACTGTACTTATTTCCTTGTTTCACTTGAAAGAAAGTTACTGTTTGTCATTTTTGCATTTAAGTTACCTGTAACACATTGCATTTAAGTTACCTGGCACTTGCTCACTAAGTCAGCACTAAAAAATTAAAAGCACTACACCCTCACAAACTCCACTTGAGTACCTTGTTCCCCATTGGCCCTTTTTTTCAATTATAAAGGAATTCCCAATACTATTCTAGCATGTCCAAAGGTCAGTTGTCAATCTCCTCTCCAGTCCAGCTGGTGAATCTGGGAATCTTGAAGCAATGTTACAGCTGCCTCATGTACACAGACAACCCTCTCCTCCTCCCAACAAATTCCAACACATGTGAGAGATGCAACCATATAGCCAAACTGGAGGCTAAGCTCTCTCAACTCAGTACTGGCGTAACCAGTCAGGAGGAGAAGGAAACCACACTGACTACAATTCCAGTCTCACATAGACCTATCACGACAGGAAACCAAACACATAAAGACACAAAAACATACTCGGAGGCTCTAAATAAAAAATCTGCCTAAGCAGCAGAGATCTCCAAAGCAGACACACAAGCAACCGCTACCCCAAAACAAACCACGTGCAACACATAGCTCACAAAGCCAGTGTGCCGAACAGTCACAGCCCTTAAGGCTAAACAACACACCTGATACACTTGTAATAGGTGACTCTATCATCAGGCACACTGACATCCCGCTCACCAGGCTGAACAAGGAGAAGGTCACGGTGAGCTGCCTGTCAGGCGCTAGGATCTGCCACATAACACAAGCACTCAGGGCACTCCAAGGCAAGTACAAATATGACTCAGTCATTGTCCATGCTGGTGTGAACGACCTGAGACGTACCTCCCTGGACTACATGAAAAGAGACATAGAGGAGCTCTCTGAGCATGTAGCCCAGGCCGGTATGACCCTGACCTTGAGTAGCATCTTATTCTCACCAAGAATGATGCCACAATATGAAGACAAGATGATCAATTTCAACAATTGGCTTAAGTATTGGTGCCATTCAAAGGGGATCCAATGCCTGTCAGCCTCGGATGACATGCTCGACAAGCCACAATGCTTCGCTAGGGACGGCTTGCACCTGTCACCCCTGGGCTTTTGGATATTGACAAAGGCTCTTACTACCCCCATAGTGCCTTTTTTAGGCAAGGCTCAAAAGACAAACCCACCTCCATAGGTATCACAATGGATAAGAAACTAAGAGTAATGCTACTCAACGCCAGAAGTCTAAACCTCAAGATGCATGCACTCGAAACTCTCCTCAGCATGGAGAACATCGATATCTGTGCAGTAACAGAAACCTGGTTCAAGGCTCCCGAGAGCACCCCAGCACTACCAGGTTATACCTCATACCATGCTTTTCGGCCCAAAAACTTGGACCGAACCACAAAAGGAGGGAGAGTATCAATATTCGTCAAAGATACCCACACCTCCAGATTGGTGGCACAGCACGAAGCATCAGAGACTATCCATGTGCAACTAACAGTAGGTAAAACTGTCTTCCAGTTTATAGCCTGCTACAGACCACCCTCCCAAACCCAGGAACCCCACTCAGCCTTCCTGAGAACACTGGAAAATATGAAAGGTCTCTCCAAACACCATTATATTGGATGACTTCAACTACTCAAACATAGACTGGGAGCATTGCTCTAGCTCCAACACCCTAGCCCAAAGGTTACTAGAATTTGTAAACTCAAATGCTATGGAACAAGTTGTTACCACTCCCACAAGAAGGGAAAACATACTGGACCTGATCATCACCAACATGGGGACTCTATGCTCCAGACCAGAAGTGTATCCCTCACTGGTAAGATTAGACTATAAACTAAACTCACTGGATATTCACATACCGACCCCCACCCCTGCCCAGAAACCCACAGTGAAAAACTACTCAAAAGCAAATTTCACACTCCTCAAAACCGAGGTGGAATCCTTCAAAGCCCCCGGGCCTGTGGCAAATACGGCCCAGACCGCAGAATCCTTTATAAACGCATTCTATGAACATCTTCAGGAATGCATGGATCATGCAATCCCAAATAAAACCAAGACCCAATCCTCCAAAGGCAGACATCCTGTCTGGTGGACCCCAGCCATAAACAAACTATACAATAGAAGGAGGAAGCTACTACATGATAGAGCAAAATCCCAAAAAGGGAAGGCATCTCTGATCAGTATTAGCAAAAAAACTATGGGCACTCATAAAATCGTCTAAGGCCAGCTTTGAGAGAAAAATTGCCCAGGACACTAAAGATAATCACAAACCTTTCTTTAGTTATGCTAGGAACCTAGGTGGGAATTCCCAGATATGCTCAGAATTAGTCCAAAATGACAAAAAATACACCGAACCCACAGACATTGCCAACATCCTAGCTGACAAGTTCAGCCCAAACTCCCCCCCCCCTCCCCACCAAAAGGGCAAATATCTATCCCAGCAGAGTGCTGCCCCCTGACATCTCAGATGCTCAGGTAAGAGCTGCCCTCTCCAAAACAAAAAACACAGCATCGATGGGACCAGACGGTGTCCCGGGCTGCATCCTACATGAACTCCAAGAAGAGCTAAACCCAAACATAAAACTAGTGTTCAATCTCAGCCTTACTACAGGATATGTACCCAAAGAGTGGTGTACAGTAACAGTGGTCCCTCTCCACAAAGGTGGTGCCTCAATGGATCCTGGAAACTATCACTCCATAAGGTTGACTAGCTTGGTCTGCAAAGCTATGGAAAGGATCATCATGGACCTCATAAATAAAGATATTGGGGACCTACAGACACTGGATCCTACCCAGTTCGGCTTTGTTAAGGGCAGATCCTGCCTCTTAAACCTGGTTGATTTCTTTGAAACAGTCACCAAGGCCATTGACGAGGGGAAGGTGGTCCACACAGCCTACCTGGACCTCGCAAAAGCCTTCGATACAATTCCCCACTCGGGCATTATGGATAAGCTCATAAGCTTAAATATAAACCCCTTTGTTACTAGATGGGTTGCAAACTGGCTCAAGGACAGAACCCACATGGTTAGAATTGCTGGAGCCATGTCAGACTCCAAACCAGTTACAAGTGGCGTCCCACAAGGCTCAGTCCTGGGACTTCTCTTGTTCGGTATATATTTCTCGGAGGTACAGGCCAACACAGAAGGACTGTGGCTGACCAAGTTCGCAGATGACTGCAAACTGGGCACCATAATTGACTCTCCAGCCGACACAAGCATCCTCCAAAAGGGCCTCATAGAAACAGACAATTGGTGCCAGAGCCATGGTCTCAAGCTAAACGCCAAAAAGTGTATATCATTCCCTTCGGCAAAAACAAAGTGCCCACAAATTACCACATAGGTGGTAATCCATTAAGTACAGAAGAAGTAATTAGGGACCTGGGGACCCAAGTTGATAGCAATCTCTCATTTGACAACCACGTGGCCAAAGTGGTTAGAAAAACATTTTATATAGCCCACCTAATCATGAAGGGATTCACATCTAGATCAGGGGAGGTCATCGTGTCTCTTTACTCATCCCTCATCAGGCCCATAATTAAGTACAATGCCCCTTTTGGGATGTACCTTACCAGACACCTGCAGCAACTGGAAAGACCCCAAAAGTACCTCACCAAGAGGATCAAAGGGCTCAAACAGATGCCATATGCTGCCCGGTTAAAGAAACTCCAGCTCTATTCAGTGGCATACCACCTGCTCAGAGGCGATCTGTGCCTGATGTATAAAGCCATGTCCAACCCGGAATTAGTGGACATGCTGCACCTCAGAAAATCCAAATCCCATCGAGCTATGCGCTCAAGAGACTTGAACCTCAGCACTGAAATAAATAGGACATGCTGGAGGGACAGATTCATAACCCAGAGGCTCCCTTCACTCTGGAATAAAATCCCAGTCCAGGTTAGGCAGAGTCCCTCATTGACTCTCTTCAAGAGGAATCTTGATGAGTGGATGGGAGATCATAGGTTTACCCCGGGTATCACTTCTGTGTCACTGTTAGACAGAGGTACAGTATACTAACCTCGAAAAAGGGCATAGCAAAATTAATTTAAAATGGGTGGCGAAAGCCAAACACACAATGGCTAGGCTTATAAATGCCCTAGTGTAGATAGCCTACTATGAACTTATGAACCTATATATTTTGCAGAGTATCTAGTATGAGGTCTAATAATTTTGTATCATTCATGTATGTTGCAGCGTATCTAGTATGGGGACTAATAATTTTGTATCACCCATGTATGTTGCACTTATCTAGTATGGGGTCTTATAATGTTGTATCATCTATGTATATTGCAGCGTGACTAGTGTGGGGTCTAATATTTTTCTATCACTGCATCATCCATGTAAGTAACAGTGTACCTAGTATTGGGTCTAATAATTTTGTATCATCAATGTATGGTGTAGCATATCTAGTATGGGGACTAATAATTTTGTATCATCCATATATTTTGCAGAGTATCTAGTATGGGGTCTAATAATTTTGTATCATCCATGTATGTGGCAGCATGTCGCGTATGGGCTCTAATAATTTTGCATCATCTATGTATGTTGCAGCATGTCTAGTATGGGGTCTAATAATTTTGTATCATTCATGTATGTTGCAGCATATCTAGTATGGGATCTAGTAATTTTGTATCATCTGTGTATGCTGCAGCGTATCTAGTGTGGGATCTACTAATTTTGTATAATCCATGTATGTTGCTGCATATCTAGTATGGGGTCTACTAATTTTGTATCATCCATGTATGTTGCAGTGTATCTTGTGTGGGGTCTAATAATTTTGTGTCATCCATGTATGTTGCACATATCTAGTATTGGGTCTAATAATTTTGTATCACCCATGTATGTTGCAGCGTATCTAGTATGGGGTCTAATCATTTTCTATTATCCATGTATGTTGTAGCCTATCAAGTATTGGTTCTAATAATTTTGCATCATTCATGTATGTTGCATGTATCTAGTATGGGGTCTCATAATTTTGCATCATCCATGTATGTTGCAGTGTATCTATTGTTTTGGTCTAATGTTGTTGTGTCTTTCAGCTTTTCCCAGTTAGGGGTCGCCACAGCGGAACTCCAGTCCGCTAATGATTGGCAGTAGATTTTTACATGCCGAGTTGCCAGCTCTGACGCACAACCTTCAACGAAGGTAATAATTTTGTTTATTCCATTTATTTTGCAGTGCATCTGGTATGGGGTCTATCCATGCATGTTGCAGCACATCTAGGATGGGGTCTAATAATTTTGTATCATCCATGTATTTTGCAGCATATCTAGTGTGGGGTCTCATAATTTTGCCTCATCCATGTATGTTGCAGTGCATCTACTATGGTGTGTAATAATTTTGTATATTCCATGTATTTTGCAGAGAATCTAGTATGGGGTCAAGTTATTATGTGTCATCCATGTATGTTGTGCATATGTAGTGAGGAGGCTAGTAATTTTATATCATCCATGTATATTACACATATCTAGTAAGGGGTCTTATCATTTTGTATCATCCATGTATATTGCAGCACATCTAGTGTGGGGTCTAATATTGTTGTATCATTGTATCATCCATATATGTTGTAGCGTATCTAGAAAGGGGTCTAGTAATTTTGTATCATCCATGTATGATGCCCATATCTAGTATGGGGTCTAATAATTTTGAATTATCCATGTATGTAGCAGCATGTTTAGTATGGGGTCAAATAATTTTTCATCATCCTTGTATGTTGCAGCATGTCTTGTATGGTGTCTAATAATTTTATATCGTCCATGTATGTTGCAGTGTATCTAGAATGAGGTCTAATAATTTTTTATCATCAAGGTAAGTTGCAGCGTATCTAGTATGGAGACTAATAATTTTGTATCATCCATGTATGTTGCCGTGTATCTAGTAAAGGATCTAATAATTTTGTATCATCCATGTATGTTCAGATATCTAATATGGGGTCTAATATTTTTTTTTCATCCATGTAAATTGTAATGTATCTAGAGTGGGGTCTAATAATTTTGTATCATCCATGTATGTTGCAGCATATCTAGTATGGGGTCTAATAATTTTGTTTCATTGTACCATCCATGTATGCAGGAGCATAGCTAGTATGCAGTCTAATAATTTCACATCATCCATATATGTTGCTGCATATCTAGTATGAGGTTTAAAAATTTTGCATCATCCATGTATGTTGAACATATCTAGTATAGGGTCTAACAATTTTGTAGGGTTCCGGTGTGTAGATCGCAAGATGAATGCCCGTGAGTTACAACACCGAAAACAAAAGGCTGCAGCACTGCTAGACCATAGAGTGGTGCAGCCGAAAGAGAGATATGTCATAGGAATCCACGATGGTGGGAAAACCGGCAAATGGAGACGTCCCCTAAAGCAAATACATGGGCTGCCACCCGACAGTGGAAAAAGCTGCTCTAGCCAACCGAGCAGCAGAACAAGGCTAAAACATACACCAGGCAGCAGAACAAGGCTAAAATGTACACATTTAAATCATAAATGCAGCATACCTTTTGTGCTCCACAAGTCCACACACAACCCGTACATCAAACCATGCCAAGGAAGCTGACAGTAAAACACAAAGAAGCTGCAGCTGCAACAGAGCATACGTACATGCGCATTGTCCAAACAGGCAGCAAGAACAGCACAAGCATCCCTGCCAATACCCCCTAACAGTATATAACAGCACAGACAGCCCTGAGCTGTGCAGAATATGGGTAGCCCAAATTCCACTTACATGTGGCCTTCTGTCACTGTAGTGGAACAACAGAGCAGAGATTGAAAAAAGTGACAGACATTTGAGTTTCAGACTTCATACCCCTCAGAAAGTACATGCTACTGCAATACCTGTTAGTTTAACACCAGCGAAGCACGTCACAGCATGATGGACACAGTGTCTTAGTGTGTACCACTGTTGGTAATGGCTTTACGACATGACCAATCCAAAGAGGTGGAGAGGCATGCCTGCAACAGACAGTAACTGTCCTGCCAGAGCCCACCTACTGCAGTGGAAGGTGGGAACATGCCACCCTGGGCAACCACATACTACCAACCCAACAGCAGGAAAGAAACATTGTAGAAGGGAACACTGCCATGCAGGGGTAGCAACTCACCTCCCAGTCCACAGCAGCATGTGTGTATTGTGGGGGCCACCAAACCCATGCAATGGTCACTGCAGCTGGGGTAAACAAGGATGCAGGCCCATGTAGGCAGACAAGGGTGCAACACAGGGAAACCTCCCTATGTATCCTCTGTCACTGAAACTGAGACTGGGCCTCACACCCTGATTGGCCAGCAGCAACAGCTGGGAGTTAAAGGGGACCTGTGCAGTACATGTAGAACTTGTGGTGCAAGCAAGCTGTGTAGACTCCTACCAGACTACAATCACTTGTCAACCCCACGGCTTTGTGAACTGCACATAGTGAAACCCCAGCAGACCAGGCAGTCAGAGCAAGGTGGAGTGTAGACAGCTGCACAGTGCCACTGTGGCAGGCAGAGCTACTTCAGGGGGTACAACACAAGGTGGTGTACAGCAACTAACCCAATGTCTGATAGTGACTTGTACCGTAGTCATGTCTACATCCCTGCTACACTGGCTGTGATTGATACAGAGAGAACATCAACAAGTGGCATTACCATGATGGAATTTATGTATCTGTATAGCCCTGGTCAGCTTGGCAACAGATACAGCACAGTGCCCAGCCAATGGGGCAAGCCAATGCTGGTAGTGGAGGGATACCTCTACTATTTGGAGCGTGAAGCACCACCTAAACGGTACTGGGAATGTATTGAGTTGAGAGTAAAGGCCTGCAGAGGTCATGCCATCATTGTTCACCAGGATGAGGGGGAAAACTGCTGAAATCACTGCCACACCAGCATGGTCCATATGCAACAACAGCCCAAGTATCTACACTGCGAGCAGAACTGCGGCAGAGGGCAGTAACCAGCAATGACCTGCCAAGCCTGGTAATGCAGAGTGTCTTAGGCACAGAAGATGACAATGTACTACAAGAGATTCCTTGTCATGCCACCCCGCATCATAGCATAACCAGGGTACAGCAGAGGGCACGGGCATCCATGACCACACCTCCAGTAACACTTGCAGATATTGATGTTAGCCAGTATCCACTCCATAGTAGTGGCGTTATCCTCAGTAGAAGGTCTGATATGGATGGGACTGATTCCTTGGTACTACTTACTACATCACATAATCTGACAGATCTGTGCAGGTCTGACATCATTCTTGGGGATGGCACCTTTCCCACACGGGCCGATATATGTCATGTTCATTACATGGATGTATTGGCACCCCCGCCTCAGCAAGGATCGTCCCCCTGGTGTACTGTCTAATGACATGGAAGTCACAGTCTGCATACAACAATATGTGGGAGATACTGAAGGGTATGGCCGCAGGACAGGGGTGCACCTTGGCTCCACAGTATATTATGACTGATTTTGAGAAGGCAGTGATCCATGCCAGCTGTAAGGCATTTCCTAAGAGTATTTTGAAGGGGTGCCTATTCCATTTTGCACAGATCATTTGGTGCCAGATCTAGCATCACCACCTTGTGGCCCTCTATGGTACGGACACTGCTTTCTCAATTGCCATCCACAAGCTGATTGCACTGGCATTCCTACCACTGGAAGATGTTATCCCTGCATTTCTAGACATTGTGGCTACCTTACCAGACTGTTCTCAGCCTATAAGCATATTTCTGGACCCTCATTATGTGCAAGGCTGACCAAGGAAATATGCATCCCGCTGCTCAGCACAGCAATGCCTGCCATCATCCTACCCTTTGAAGTTTTGGAATGTGTGTGATGTCTCTGACATGGACTTCCCGTGGACTAATAATCAGGTGGAGGCATGGCATTGTCAGCTGAAGGTGTTACTGGGATACCCTACAGTGCTGTCTGACCTTCTGTCTGTTCTGCAACAGGAACAGAACCTGACAGATACTCGATGGGAGTCTCTTTTGAGGGGGATGCCTGTGACACTGCGTAGGAAGGCTATTGTTGTTAGGGAACGTCGCCTAAAGCACATCTTGCAATATAAGTGTGACTACAGTGATGTGCAGGATTTCCTACGTGCTGTGGCACATTTCTACAAGTTGTGATTATATTTGGGTTTAGTACGCACCAAGCACTACACACATCACTTTACATATTGTGTTAATAAAGGCTTTGCTCACAGCACACAGGTTTCACATTACCACTTTCATGCCCACTTGGCATCCTATGACAGCCACATGTTCAACTGACAGTCGCACATTGTAGCTACTGGGGGGGTGCAGAGTGTATCACTGTGGAGGTTTGTGTCTGCCACCTGTGGTTAGGGTGCAAGGGATTCCTCTATTCCCACAGGGAATTGTCCACAGGCATTCGTCACTGCAGCTAAACTGCCAACCTGCCATGTGTCCACATCCAGCTGTCTCACAGGGGGGTGTCGCGCCGCCTAGGTGCCTGAACCCAATTTTGTATCATCCATGTATGTTGCAGCATGTCTAGTATGGGGTCTAATTAATTTGTATCATCTTTGTATGTTGCAGCATATCTAGTGTGAGTGTCTAAAAATTTTGTATCATCCATGTATGTTGCAGAATATCTAGTATGGGATCTAATAATTTTGTATCATCCATATATGGTGCAGTGTATCTAGTATGGGGTCTAATAATTTTGTATCATCCATGTATGTTGCAGCATATCTAGTATGGGGTCTAATAATTTTGTATCATCCATGTGTGTTGCACATATCTAGTATGTGGTCTAATAATTTTGTATCATCCATGTATGTTGTAGTGTATCTAGTGTGGGGTCTAATAACTTTGTGTCATACATGTATATTGCAGTGTGTCTAGTGTGGGGTCTAATAATTTTCTATCACTGTATCATCCTTGTAAGTAGCAGCGTACCTAGTATGGGGTCTATTAATTTTGTATCATCCATATATGTTGCACATATGTATTACCTGGTCTAATAATTTGGGTCTATATCAGTTCAACGAAACAGCTCATCATTGAATACCACAACCTCGAACTTCTAACCACGAAATCTACAAACATCGAAAGCTCAGAACAGCAAATTTTTTCCCTGGGAAAAAATTCACTGTACTGAGAAACACACACAACACAAGCACACCAAAAGAATAACAATCCACACACATACACTTAAAATCCTACATCTAACCCTACACTAAACTGTACATACAGTACTATCTATCCACTATCCTTAACCCAAACCCTAACCCTAAGGTCCATCACTATCACACACTTACCTCACCCGCACCCTAACCCTAACTCACATACCCCACCCTAACCCTAAAGTCTATCACTATCTCACACTCACCTCACCCGCACCCTAACCCTAACTCACATACCCCGCCCTAACCCTAAAGTCTATCACTATCACACACTTACCTCACTCTCGCCCTAACCCTAACTCACATACCTCATCCTAACCCTAACATCCGCAAAATCGCACACTTACCTGAACCCAACCCGTAACTCTCCACCACAGTGCTGAAAATAGCGAAGCCACAGAAACGGACAACCAAATTCTTTCCCTAGGGAAAAATTCGGTTATCTGCAGCTTTGCTATTTTCAGTGTTCGCTGTTTTCAGGTTGATATTAGACCATTCGAAGTATTAACACTTCAATGAGCTAATATAGATCCAATAATTTTGTATCATCCGTGAATGTTGCAGCATGTCCAGTATAGGGTCTAATAATTTTGTAACATCCATGTATGTTGCAGTGTATCTAGTGTGAGGTCTAATAATTTTGTATCATCCATGTTTGTTGCAACGTATCTAGTATGGGGTCTAACAAATGTGTATTATCTATGTATGTTGCAGTGTATCTAGTGTGGAGTCTAATAATTTTGTGTCATCCATGTATGTTGCACATATCTAGTATTGGGTCTAATACTATTGTATCATCCATGTATTTGCAGCATGTCTAGTATGGTGTCAAATAATTTTGTATCATCCATGTATGTTGCAGCGTATCTAGTATGGGGTCAAATAATTTTCTATAATCCATGTATGTTGTAGCATGTTAAGTATGGGTTCTAATAATTTTGCTTGATTCATGTATGTTATAGCGTATCTAGTATGGGGTCTAATTATTTTGTGTTATCCATGTATATTGCACAATCTAGTAAGGGGTCTAATAATTTTGTATCGTCCATGTATGTTGCAGTATATCGAGTGTGGGGTCTAATTGTGCATCATCCATGTATCTTTCAGCTCATTTAGTGTGGGGTATAATAATTTTGTATCATTGTATTATCCATGTATTTTGCAGCGTATCTAATATTGGGTGTAATAATGTTGTTTCATCCATGTATTTTGCAGTACGTCTAGTATGGGGTCTAATAATTTTATATCTTCCATGTTTGTTATATCATATCTAGTTTGGAGTCTAATAATTTTGTATCATCCATGAATGTTGCAGTGTATCCAGTATGGGGTCTAATCATTTTGTAGCATCAATGTAGGTTGCAACATATCTAGTATGGATTCTAGTAATTTTGTAGCATCCATGCATGTTTCAGCCTATCTAGTATGGTGTCGAATAATTTTGTATCAACCATGTATGTTGCAGAGTATCTAGTATGGGGTCTCATAATTTTGCATCATCCATGTATGTTGTAGTGTATCTAGTATGGTGTGTAATAATGTTGTATATTCCATGTATTTTGCAGCGCATATAGCATGGGATCAAATTATTATGTGTCATATATGTATGTTGCACATAAATAGTAAGGAATCTAATAATTTTGTATTATCCATGTATATTTCACATATCGAGTATGGGGTCTTATAATTTTGTTTCATCCATGTATGTTGCAGCGTATCTAGTGTGGGGTCTAATAATTTTGCATCATCCATGTATGTTGCAGTGCATCTAGTGTGGGGCCTAATAAGTTTGTATCATTGTATCATCCATGTATGTTGCAACATATCTAGTATGTGGTCTAGTAATTTTGTATCATCCATGTATGTTGCAGATGTCTGGTATGTGGTCTAATAATTTTGTATCATACACGTATGTTGCACATATCTAATATGGGATCTAATAATTTTGTATCATCCATGTATGTTTTAGCATATCTTGTTTGGAGTCTAATAATTTTGCATTATCCATGTATGTTGCAGTGTATCTAGCATGGAGTCTAGTAATTTTGTATCATCCATTTATGTTGCACATGTCTGGAATGGGGTCAAATTATTTTGTATCATCCATGTATGTTGCAGCCTATCATAATATGGGGGTCTAATACCTTTGTATCAACCATGTATGTTGCAGCATATCTATGATAGGGTCTAATAATCTTGTATCATCCATGTATGATGCACATATCTAGTGTGGGGACTAATAATTTTGTATTATCTATGTATGTTGCAGCATGTCTAATATGTGGTCAAATAATTTTGCATCATCTATTTATGTTACAGCATATCTTTTCTGGTGTCTAATAATTTTGTATCATCTATGCGTGTTGCAGTATATCTCGTAAGGGGTCTAATAATTTTGTATCATTCATGTATGTTGCTGCATATCTCCTATGGGAATCTAATATTTTTATGTCATCCATGTATGTTGCATCATATCTAGTATGGGTTCTAATAATTTTGTGTCATTCATGTATGATGCAGATATCTAGTACGGTGTCTAATAATTTTGTATCATCCAAGTATCTTGTAGCATGTCTAGCATGGGGTCAAATAATTTTTAATCATCTATGTATGTTGCAGCATATCTAGTGTGGTGTCTAATACCTTTGTATGATCCTTGTATGTTGCAGCGTATCTAGTATAGGGTCTAAAAATATTGTATCATACATTTATGTTGCAGTGTATCTATTGTGTGGTCTAATAGTTTTGTATCATCCGTGTATGTTGCACATATCTAGTATGGGGTCTAATAATTTTCTATCATCCATGTATGTTGTAGAGTATCTATTGTGGGGTCTAATAATTTTCTATTATCCATGTAAAGTGCAGCGTGTCTAGTGAGGGGGTCTAATAATTTTGTATCACTGTATCATCCATATAAGTAGCAGCATTTCTAATAATTTTGCATTATCCGTGTTTGTTGCAGCATATCTAGTACGGGGGTCTAATACTTTTGTATCATACATGTATGTTGCAGCGTATCTTGTATAATAATTTTGTATAACCCATGTATGTTGCAGCATATCTAGTATGGTGCCTAACAATCTTACATCATCCATGTATGTTGCAGCATGTCTATTTTGGGGTCTAATAATTTTCTATCATCCATGTATGTTGCAGTCTGTCTAGTGTGGGGTCTTATAATTTTGTATTATCCATGTAAGTTGAAGCGTATCTAGTATGGGGTCTAATAATTTTGTATCATCCATTTATGTTGCAACGTATGTAGTGTGGGATCTAATAATTATGTATAATCCATTTATGTTGCAAAATATCTTGTATGGAGTGTAATATTTTTTTATCATCCATGTATGTTGCAGCCTATCTAGTATGGGATCTCATAAAATTACATCATCCATGTATGTTGCAGTGTATCTAGTGTGGGGTCTAATAATTTTCTATATTCAATGTATTTTGTAGCACATCTAGTATGGGGTCTAATTATTTTGTGTCATCAATGTATGTTGCAACATATCTAGTGTGTAGTCTAATAATTTTTGTATCATCCTTGTATATTGCACATATTTAGTACAGGGTTTTATAATTTTGTATCATCCATGTATATTGCAGCGTATCTATTGTGGGGTCTAATCATTTTGCATCATCCATTTATGTTGCAGCGCATCTAGTTTGGGATCTAATAATTTTGTATCATTGTATCATCCATGTATGTTGTACAAATTTAGTATGGGGTCCAATAATTTTTGTATTATACATTTATGTTGCACATATCTAGTATGGAATCTAATAATTTTATATCATCCATGTATGCTGCAGCATATCTAGTTTGGTGTCTAATAATTTTGTATCATCTATGTATGTTGCAGCGTATCTAGTAAAGGGTCTATTAATTTTGTATCATTCATGTATGTTGCAGCATATCTGGTATGGGGTCTAATCATTTTGCATCATCCATGTATTTTGCAGCGTATCTAGCATGTGGTCTGATAATTTTGTATCATCCATGTACACTGAATTGTATCTAGTGTGGGTTTAATAATTTTGCATCATCCATGTATGTTGCAGTGCATCTAGTGTGGGGTCTAATGATTTTGTATCATTTTATCATCCATGTATGTTGCATCTATCTAGTATGGGGTCTAATAATTTTGTATTATACATGTATGTTGCACATATCTAGTATGAAATCTAATAATTTTGTATCATCTATGTATGTTGCAGCGCGTCTATTGTGGAGTCTAATACTTTTGTCTCATCTTTGTATAATGCACATATCTAGTATGAGATCTTATAATTTTGTATCATGCATGTGTGCTGCACCATATCTAGTGTGGCATCTAATAATTTTGTATCATCTGTTGCAGGTTATCTAGTATGGGGTTTAGTAATTTTGCTCTTCAGACACTGGAATGTTGTGAGTGTTACTTGGAGACCAAAAGGCTGCACTCTGTAGTGAAATAATATGTCTCCTGTGGAAAGTGTCATTTTATTTGAGTTTCTTGTTCTAAAGGAAGAGGACAGCAGACATGTATTAGTTCCTAGGTGAACTGAAGCCTAGCCTAGCCTTTCCTTGCTCACCTTTTCATACTAGTTTTCAACTAGTTTATCTACTTAGGGCTTGTCATATGAATCAAGTTATTTCACTTTCTAAAGTCTTTGGCAATGATAAGAGACCCATCATACTTGGGGCCAGTACAATGGCACTATTCCTTTAACTCTGAGATTCATATGGCCCTCAACCTTAAGTATTGTCTGTATCTCTCTTCCTTAACTACATGGTACTGGAATTCAGGTACTTGGTACATTTCAATTTTAGTTTTTCAGCTGATGCAATGTCTATATTGTGATGAATTAAATTGCTTCTATCAGGTACCACGGACAGATTGTCTTTATTCCTAAATACAAATGCTTTCTCTTTTTCGTTTTTGAGACACTGGAAATATCTCCCCTATTTTGATATCAAGTAGTGATGTAGGAGCATTAACTTATTTCACAGACTTACTGACTATAGAAATGTTTGTTTCTTTCTAAGGTTTCAGAACGTATATGTGGAGTAACTGTTATGATTTCTTTTTTCCTTGGTGTATCACATTACAATTTACTTTATCTACTTTCTCTACAATTTTGAAAGGTCTTTAGCAAGAAACTTGCTTTCAGCAGTGGCTACTAACACAAATATTTTAACAGCTGCTTTGAATTCTTTGAGATGTGCATTTCTGCTGTCTGCTCTCTGCAGTATTTCCTGTGTCATTTCCTTATGTTCTTTTATTACATACATAATGGTTGTTAACATATCCTAAAGGTCTATCTATCATACTTTTAATGGTGGTATTCCCTCACCTGATGTTACCTTTTACACCAAGCAAGCCACTAGGTGTTTACTGTATAACAGCTCAAACTGTGAATCCAAGCAAGGCCTGTGATGCATCTCATACAGCAAAGATAAGATATGGCAGTGGTTTGTCACAGTTTCTCACAACCAGATCAATAACTTTCTGTAAAACAAAATTTAAACTGTCTGTAAAGTGCTTATCTGTGTGTCCAAAGGTGGCATACAGACATCCTTAATTGTTTCAGAGGCAGTTTAAAAAACAATAAAAGTTATGGATTACTTTGGACGTGAATGGGGTACCTTGGAAAGTAAGACTTTCTCAGGGCACTCCTACTCTAGCTCATTCACTCCAATGGAGCTCAGGACGTTTGCACTGTAACTTCCAATGGGCAGAGCCTAAGCTTTTTGTTACAATCAAATTAATGTCCTCACATTTCAAACAAATGTTCATGTCTCGGAACCATAGGGGTTATGAAAAAAGTATAAATGGCAAACTCTTCAGCAAAACCATTTTTATAGTGGTAGAATTTTTTAGGTTCTAGATCTTAAATCAAAGTCTATAAGTCACACTAAACACAGTAATGATTACATTTATAAAATGTTGTAAACAACTTATAATATCTCACCAACCAATCAAGTTACACACATACTGTCAGCAGCATTTTATTCATCTAGCTGAGAGCTTTCATATGAGGCTAAGGAGGTCTGTCTATGTTACTCGATTGTTGAAAATTTTATAAAATGTGAAAATTATATCTATATAAATTAATATTATAAAAACAACAGTTAATATCTATTTATCTGCAATAGACAGTGGTCAAATATTAATGCAGCAGAGTTTTCATTGTTTAGGCTTTAAGATGACATACCTTAAAACCTTGTACATAGCATGGCCTTGGAATTATTGGTGGAAATATGAACAAACAATATTTGACACCTACAAGCACCAATATGAGTTTACTGCAGACAAACCTGGAGGTGTCACTCACATGTATTGAGATAGGAAAAATCAGTACTTGATCTTTTGCTATGAAGATTGCAGTGATTCTTTACAGGTATAGTACATTTTGGAATTTTGTTGCATAAATAATAATATAGCAATAACCCACGCCTGGGTGTGGGTAATGCGGGATTTACCCACGGTTGGTGTGGTTTGGTCCCGAGGGCGAAGCCCGAGGGACCAAACAAAGACAACCGTGGGTAAATCCTGCATTACCCACACCCAGAAGTGGATTATTGCTATTATACTATGACATTATTTAAGAAAAGAAACAATTACTTTTCTTAAATAATGGCATTGTATAATGCCTCTTTGCTGCCCTTCCGCAGCTGTCTGGCATCCGCGGCAGTTCTGATGTACTGTGCATGTCTACACAGTACATCAGAGCTGTGGCCAAAAGCAATGGAGAAAGCAAGATCTCCGTTGCTTTTTACTGTTTTGCTATGTTAAATGGGTTTAACATAGCGAGACAGGTTTAAAAAAAAAGCAACGGAGAAAGCAAGATCTCCATTGCTTTTTACACACTGTGTCGCTATGTTAAAGGAGTTTAACATAGCAAGACAGCTTTAAAAAAAGCAACAGAGATCCCCGTTGCTTTTTTTTAAACCTGTGTCGCTATGTTAAACTCTTTTAACATAGCGAGACAGTGTTTTAAAAAAAGACTTATACTAATGGAAAAAGTCCGGGCGACCGGACCCTTTTCCATTAGTATAAGTCGATTTACAACGTGCATGCTGGCCAATCAGTGTGCACGTTTTGGAATATTAATGGGGGGTCATGGTATAATAACTAAGATATACTGATAGCCACTACTTGATTTCTTAAGCAAACTCACAAATGAGATATCCACGATGTGCAATGGTATCAAAAGGTTCTTGACTCACCCTGACTGGACACAAACAGCCTAAATAATACCATAAGACTATTGCAAGAAGTTAGTTTAGATGAGATATCTCAGTTGCTGAACAATATGATGAACTTCAGCACAGGTGTTCTGAGACTGTAGATCTCTTCTCCTATTATACATAACACTGTTATAGGCAGACTGCAAATTTATTGCAGAAGTATGCACTCACAGTGTAGCACTCAGCAGGTGTCACAGTGGTGCCACTGTCAAGCAGATACAGGTGCTCAAATCATTCTTCAATGACTGCAGATGTGTGCATTGTGCATCTTTATGGATGCATGTATCGTCCACAGCCTGTCATTTGTTTACCAAAAAACTGGCTGACAGTGTATTTTGTGTTCATGGTAGGACAGTAGAGTATATATGTCCCTTGTGCTAGTGATACCAACCTGTTTGCTATGGCTACTAATGTTTCATTGGTCCTATGCTGTTTTGTGGACAGTGATTTTTACAAATGATAATATTATGCATGTCCCACCTTTTTTTAATTACTGTACTTTGTGAGACTTAATTCAAGTACTGTGTGCCATAATTTGTTTTCATTATGGTCTACACTGACATGGTAGTTCAACTCTGTATGATTATATATAATTTTACTGTGTGCTCATCGTAGTTTGGACTTATGGTATAGGGTTATCCCATATGCCTCCTCATCAAACAAATATCCTGCAGTATAAATGTCCACCAAGTGCTTTCTAAGTGTTAGCACATAGACACAAAGAGCACATTGTGCAGCTTTTGGTAGTAATAGCATTTCCTCTGTATCCTCATTTTCCACACCTTACTGTGGGTCTCAGTTAGTCAAGTCTTTTATCATACAGACATGCTAATTTGCATTCCACTGCCTTTGCTGCAGTCACATCTCATGTTGTGCAGTATGGGAAAGGACTATTATACTTGTAGAGTTTTGAATGATACTTACTGCCACAAGTACATTCAAGCATCCAGGCAAACCATACCTTTGGGCTAGCAGATAGATTCACCAGCACTGAAACTGATTTGCTATAAGCCATGCTTTACTAATAATGATGGAAGATACTGGTTATCAGCTATGGTTGCATTGATCATGCTATGGGATATACAAAGCACATATGTTACATTCCTGGTAGAATAACTGACATACATCACAGAACATTCTAATGAGGTTTTCATGGGCAACCCTGAGGTGATTGCAGGACATTCATGGTGCTGTCTTCCCTGCTCACCCAGCTTGTATTTATAATTCCTTCCAATTCAAAAATATCATCCTCTCAGAATTTGTATAGGCACTGATTGCTTCACAGCTTCTGTCAGATGTGCCCATCCCTATAATCTCACTTGATAGCCTGTAAAAAAGAATGCATAATGGTTTATAGTCCCTGGATCTATCTATGAATGAATGTGACTATTTTATTAAATATAGGATGGTGGAAGGTTACTATGGGTGCAACTTAGATGGATACTTTAACCTTTATATTTGGCACAATGGGCTATACATGTCTGCTTGGTCTTAGTTTTGCATGGAACATGCTATTAATATCCAGGATAATTCAGTCTGATGTGTATCTGTCAAAAGGCTCCTTATAAGTCAGCTTTATTGTATATGCACAGTTGCCTGTGATTATGTGGGCTGAATGGGTGAGTGGAATATATTCCATTAAGTTCTTCCAGCATGCTAGAGTCAGTCCACATATAATTGTGCTTTGTTTTTTTTTTTGTCACAGTTTTACCATAGACTTTTTGCATATGCTGTGATCTCCACTTTCCATTATACTGAGCATTACTTTCATATTGTTACTAAACCACAAGATGGTCAATGACAGCATTATTTGGCATTGTAATATTACTAATTAATACTCCTACATTTCTCATGACTGTGTACCGAACAACAAAGGAACACACTTCTGCACGTATGTGTTTCATGAAGTGGAGCTTAGACTCCTGATAATGAGCCATGTGTAATATTCAATGATTTTACAGCAGCTTATGTGAACTTATATGAATTTACAGTATGGGGTTTCCAATTAAATATAATTATGATAATAACAATCCAAATACCTATTACTCAGACAACACAGGAACATATATAGAAGCTACAAATGGCACTTCAAATGCAACATCCTGAGAAAGGTTAAAAGTAACTTGGCTTTATTAAAATTTCAGTGCTAAAATTTTCACTTCTAAGTTGTCTTCTCAACTCCAGGAAGACTAAACCGATGGACACAGAAAGCAATAACTGTTTTAAATTTTTCCCCCCTCATTAACAGGAAGCTGAGAACAATAATGTTGTAGCAAACAGCCAACTAAAGAGGGATACATGTTCTTTACTACAAATGAGATCCAGTTTGAGTTATAGCATTGCACTGTAGTGGTGAGGATTGAAATTAGAACATATTGTATGTGCTTCTACACTGCAGGCCAGCATAGTGACTGGAAATCTTAATAAAGTAATTGCGCTGCTATTAATGTGCTGTAAAGGGATTTGGGGAGCATTTTCTTCTTTGAAACCACAACTGCCCTGTGATATAATTTCACAAATGTATTCTGTAAGTGCTATACTCCCAATTCTGACATCAGGAAAGAAAAAATAAAGATAGATGAGTGATTTTTCACTTTCATATTAAAAATGTGTTTACTCATTCTGTCGTGTAACCTGGATGCAAAGGCTTTCACAAAACACAAGTTTTTGAATACAGTACATTTGTGTCTGTAGTTTTGGACATTAACTGTGAAGAGTTGTTATCAGATCTTTCAGAGGATACATTAGGATTCTAGACTGCAACATAATGAACCTGCAAATTTCTCATGCCTTCTCTGCACAGAGGATTAAAATAGTTAGCCAATGTTAGTATTGTCTAAAAATTGTTTAGTGATTTATAACCACTATATATTTTTTTAAGTTTAAGAACTTTAACAAGCAATTTGACTTTGCTTCGTCATGTTCTACTTAAATAATAGGCTTGAGTCCTTAATTCATAATTAGTGCTCTCAGAATTGTCCTCACTGCTTGTAAAAGAGTTTACTTACAACCAGAGATGGCTGCCTTAGTCTGTAGTGTCTTGAGTCACAGCCAGTATTGACCCTGCCAGCTTTTAAAGGATGATGATACCATCAGTAGTTTTGCTCAAGAGGTTTCTGTTTGAAATTCCACATCATAGCAGATTATATATCTAGTAATATGTGCAAATAGAATAACCATTGTTTTCCTCTGCTTACTTTTGTCATTTTATTATTGACTTTTGACATCACCTTCTGCCTCAATAATGACCTTACAGGCAATGAAATCCAAGTTCTGGGGTAGCACTATAAATCTTTCCTTAATGGTAATTGTGAAAGAAAAGGAGGAGTGACTGCACTTCATTTGAAAAAGCATGCTAGAGAACTGCTGTGTTATGAGATAGCTGTCAATTCCTAGGAAGCAGCACTGAGAAGGATTTACCTTTGTCAGATAAATATCTTGGGTCTACTATTTATGTTTGAGACACATTTGCATGAGCAACACATCCTCACTGCCACTCACTCATTTCAGCAATAGTTCTAACTTCTGCTAATCCATCTCCCATAATGTTGACTATCCCTACTAAAACACTGATCATATCCCTAAAAACTCCCACTCAGTACCTAACCCTAAAGTTTTGAGACCATCCCTAAATCTAACATCCCTTCTCCATTCTTAACCCTAATGTCCTAATTACTGCCAAAACGTAAGGTCTCCTCCCCCTCCCTAACCCTAAAGTACTGATTTTTGCTTAAACCTAAAATCTCCTTCTCTCTCTGATGTACAGTCACTCCCTAAGTCTAAAGTTCCACCAATGGTTTGTTTGCCACTCCCACATTTGAATTTACCACTTGAATATGTAGTAGCAATGACTTTGGTTCATTTAACACACAGTTACAGGCATTTGCTTTGTTAGCAAGGAATATAAATCACTGCAGTTGGATAATCTGTTCTTGACTAAATTATTAGCCCTCAATCAAGTACCAAGAGGGCTTTGACTTTGGAAATATTCAGTGGGGATGGAAATGGGCTCAGTGATGTACAGTGAATAAACTGAGTTATTTGATCATACTGGATTGGATGTTATGAGGATAATTATTCAAGATGATGAACATAAGTTAATTAAGCTTAAAATGATATTTCTGTATTTGATGTTAGTACCAATAATGACTTGTTGTTTTTGGTTAATGCAAATAGCTACAATAAAGTGTTTACCAATTAATATGTGATGCCTGTGCCCTGGCTCAGCAATCAAGGAGCCTCAATCTTCACCACTAACACCAGTGAGGGGCATCTCATATAGAGGAAAGGATAACAAATACACACAGTAAAGTGCAATTTCCCTTAAGAGCACACAGAGATCACAGTCAGTCCAGGGCTGGTTGCTCCCTTGCTCTCTGGGTCCCCAATAAGACTCCCCACTGGCACAGCTATAGGGTCCAGATCTCAGTCAACTGGGCAAGCTAAAATCTTCAGCATCCTCTCTGTCCAACAAGTGCTTCATGTCCCTGCCCAAGTAGCTGACACACACACACTTTGAGATAAGAATTTATGCAACCACACAGACACTCCTGGGAAAGGCTGGCACAGGTTCTCCAGCTGTGCCCCTATTACCCAGACTATATGGTAATACCACCTACCACCACCCAGCTAATATTTATCAGCTACTCAAAGGCCCTTAAAAGGGTGTCCAATTATGACTGTGCAATATTATTATTCAACTGGTAGTATAACTAAACTTAGAGTGACTTGGTACAGTAATCACTATAAATATGCAATGTACTCTAGAGCTTAAATTATCTCTACACAAAACAGCCACAGTTGAAAGGTTTAAAAATATTTAATAATAAATACTAAAAACACAAGACAATACTTCTTACTGCACAGTGCTAGTCAAGAGTTCAGAGATCACAGAGAAATCCTTACAATAATTCAGTAGTACAGTTCTGACATCACAGAAAAACACTTAGTCTAATATTTCTAGTTTCTAGCTATTTCTAAGAGAAAACACAAGTCTAAGATGACTTACATAAAGAAAACAGGCAGACTGCTGATGAGTTGGATGGTCAAGACAAACATGCTTAATGCTTTCTGATTTTCTTGGTTTAAATTGAAATTGCAGTCCTTGTTCCCATTACATCATTTTTTTCATACTTTCCTGGGGTTCCTAGGCTAACAGAAGCTGCATTCTTGTTATCTTGCACCTGCAGGAAAATACAGCCATAAAATACATTCCACATGTAAACTCTAGTAATTATTCCTTAAGTTAAAACTATAGGCAGGATGCTTCACTCCAGACTCATCGACTCCAAAGTTTAACTTCCAAGGGACAGACACGAAATAATTTTAACTTCAAAGGACAGACAAGAAATGCTTGACTTACCTTTCTTTACAACAGAGGACAATGTTGCTACATTGTTTTAAGTTCAACATTTCACAGCACATTCTTTCATTTAAGAAAACAAGCTTGTAGTTTCCATTCATATTTACAAATGTTAGAATTATCTATAAAATTCTCTCTGACTAGGCTGGTAGCCTTCACATACCGATTTAGACAAATTTGTTTAAGATAATTGTTAAAGATAATTTGGAGAAAAAGCAGCGAAGGCTAAATAGGGATACTAAGGAATATGCAGAAAAAAGTCTACCCTGTGCCTAAAGGGGTCTATATCATTTAAGAGAAAACTTACTTAATAGGATTGCTGTTCATTAAACCCACATTGTCGAAACTTCTCCTCATCGAACGGCAGCTGTTTCAATGAACTTTTTCTCAGGGAAAAGCAACAATTGGCCATCATTGTGAATTTGCCCTTTTCCCTACTGTAATGTGACCTCAGAGTTGGTATATTAAGTTAGGGGGATGGGGGGATGCAGCCCTCCACATTGACAGGTGTGGGGGGGTTTACATTTTTAGAATTTAGTGACAGGCTCTAAGTTGGCTGGCTGTTGCTTTTCCCTATAAAAAAGTTTGCTGAAATGGCCATTAGAGAGGTTTTGATGAACAGTGATTCGGCAAAGTAATTATTCTCTTTTTTTATACAGACCCACCTAAAAGTGTTGGGTGTTTGGACTGTAATGAGTATATGGATGTTACCAGAAAGGCTCATCCAGACTCTGCTACACTTTGCTGTGAAGGAAAGGTTAGTTTGCTGTTATTTTTTGTATTACTGTATTGCCTTTCTATATTTTGAATACTGTAGTTTGTTTTCTTTACTTTGTGTTTTGCTTGCATTCTGTTTTAACAGCATATTAAAACTTCAAAAGAGACCACAGCTCTCTCTGTTCTGAGTCAGGCAGAATTTTTTCTCACCCTCCCACCCATTTAAGTTGTCTTGTTAAATACCACTGTCTTTCTAGTTGCCCGCCTCTTATGTTAATCTGACCATATATCTCATTTCTCTCTACTTTCACTGGCTTATGTGAGTAATCACAAAATCATCATTTTGAAATCCCACCCTTCAATTATTTAAATTTATTGGCCATCCTACAGTATTTCATAGTACCAAAATACAAAAGTGACCACCCCTTTCAATCCATCTTGCTGTTTTAAAAATAGTAACTCTCCACTAAACCTTAACTTTTTAAACAGGTAAAACTCAAGTTACCTACTTTCACATCTAACTTCTCTAGTGAACACTGCAGAGTGCATTCTTTTCAATCTTACCTTTAAGCATCCCTGTGACTAGCACTTTCTCTAATACCTGCTGGAAATCACTAGGAAGCCTTAAACTCATACAAACACTGAACTCTCCTTGTTAACAAGGAGAAATTAATAGTAGGCACTAAAAAGCCTATAATTGCAAAGTACCTTGCTAAGGAAACAGCTCCTATACTTTACAAAGAAAAAAAAAGCCCCAAACCAAGCATGTCCAAGGGTCAGCTTCCGGTGATTTCTCCTGTCCACCTGGTGAATCTGGGCATACTGGGGCAATGCAGCAATTGCCTCACGTACACAGACAACCCTCTCCTCCTACCACCCAACACTACAACCTGTGAGAGATGCACTTACATAGCCAAAATGGAAGCAAAGCTCTCTCCACCCAAGATTGTGCTAAACAGTCAAGAGGAGAAGGTTAACACCCACACTACATCTCAAGCAACACATAGCCCTTCTAAACCCGCACCACCAACACCCACATATAGCAACACTAAATCCACATATGCAGAGGCCCTTAACTGTAACCTGCCCAAGCAACAAAGACCTCTGAAGCTGAAACGCAAACAAACACCAATCACAACCAATGTGTCACATAGTTCACAACACCAGTGTGCCACCCAGCAACAGCCCCTAAGGCAAGACAATGTACCTAACACTTTAGTCATAGGTGACTCTATAGTCTGGCACACTGATGTCCCTCTCACCAGGTTGAATAAGGAGAAAATTACAGTCAGCTGCCTGTCGGGTGCCAGGATCCGCCACATAACGCATGCACTCAAGTCACTCCACAACAAGTACAAATATGACTCTGTCATTGTCCATGTTGGAGTGAATGACTTGAGACGTACCTCCCTGGACTACATGAAAAGAGACATGGAAGAGCTCTCGGATCATGTGGCCCAGGCAGGTATGACCCTAGCCCTGAGTAGCATCCTGCCTTCGCCCAGAATGATACCACAATATGAGGATAAAATGATTGACTTCAACAATTGGCTAAGCTTATGGTGTCATTCAAAGGGGATCCAGTATCTGTCTGCCTGGGATGACATGATTGACAGACCACGATGCTTTGCCAGAGATGGTCTGCACCTGTCGCCCTGGGATTCAGGTTACTGGCTAAGGCTCTTGCCACCCCTATAGTGCCTTTTTAGGCAAACTTCAAAGGACAAAACCACCACCGTAACAGGTACAAGCATGCAAAATCTGAAGGTAATGCTACTCAATGCTAGAAGTCTAAACCTCAAAATGCACTCTCTCGAGGCACTCCTAAAATGGAGAACATCGATATCTGTGCAGTAACTGAGACCTGGTTCAAGGCTCCAGAGAGCACCCCTGCAATACCAGGCTACAACTCTTACCACACTTTTCGCCACCAAACCAGGACCGAAACACTAAAGGTGGAGGAGTGTCAATATTCACCAAGGATATTCACACCACCAGGCTAGTTGGCCAACACAATGTGTCTGAAATTCTCCAAGTGCAACTAACACTAGGTAAGACTGCAATCCAAATTGTAGCTTGCTACAGATCCCCACCATACCCCAAGATTCTCACTACACCTTTCTAAACATACTGGAAAATATTAAGATAGAACCAAACACCCTAATACTGGGTGATTTTAACTACCCTGCCATTAACTGGGAAAACTACTCATGTCCCAACACCTTTGCAACGGTTCTTGGAATTCATAAATTCCAATGCCCTGGATCAACTAATCCATAGTCCCACCAGGGGCTCCAATATCCTAGACCTGGTCATTACCAACATGGGAAATCAATGCTCCATAACTATGGTCACCCCCTCATTAGTCAGGTCTGACCATAAGCTAATCACCCTTAACATCCACATCCCACCCCACCCCCAGTAAAGAAACCACCATAAAAAAACTTCTCCAAAGCCAACTTCATGCTACTCAAGTCAGAAGTGACAAACTTCATAACACCCATGCAGACAGGAACTGAAAGTTCAACTGCTGAATCCTACACTAAGGCACTTTACGAGCACATCCACTCATGCATGAATTGTGCCATCCCAAATAGAACCAAAATGCTCTCATCCAAAAAAGGAAGCCAATCTGGTGGTCCCCTGCCATAAACAAACTTTACAACAAAAGGAAGAAACTTTTGCAGAAAAGAGGAAAATCCCAGGATGCAAAAAACTCCCTTACTAGCCTCAGTAAGAAACTGAGATGCCTCATAAAATCCTCCAAAGCTAGTTACGAAAATAAAATTGCCAAAGATTCCAAAGACAACCACAAAGCATTCTATAACTATGTCAAGAATCTAAATGGCAATGCTCAGATCTGCTCTGAGCTAAAACAGAATGGCATTAAATATACTGATCCAAAGGATATTGCCAATATCCTGGCAGATCGATTCAGTGCCAACTTCACCCCCCTCTCACCCCCTAAATGGCCCATTTCAATACCGGAAGATTGCCAAATTCCAGTAATAATGGCCACACAGGTACAAAACGCACTCTCTAAAGCCAAGAATACAGCATCCATGGGACCAGATGACATCCCGGGCTGTGTACTACATGAACTACAATATGAACTGGCACCTCACCTAAGTGTCATGTTTAATCATAGCCTCACCTCAGGTTTCGTGCCCACTGAGTGGCGCAGAGCTACAGTTATCCCAATCCACAAGGGGGGATCCACCTTGGTTCATAGGTTCATAGGTTCATACTAGGCTATCTGCCCAAGGGCATTTATAAGCCTAGCCCATAGTTATGTGGCTTTCGCCACCCCTTTAGTTTGAATAAAAACTATGCCTATCATTTTTTTGTGCCTCTGTCAAGCAGTGACACTGAAGTAATCCCTGGGGTATATCTGCGATCTCCCATCCATTGGTCAAGATTCCTCTTGAACAAGGCCAGCGAGGTGCTCTGCCTCACATGTACCGGGATTTTGTTCCACAGCATAGGAGTCTCTGGGTGATGAATCTGTCCCTCCAGCATGTTCTATTTATAACCGTGTCAAGGTTTAAGTCTCCCGCCCTTGTGTTTCTGAGGGATCTAGATTTTTTGAGGTGAAGCATATTCATCAAATCTGGGTTTGACATGGCCTTATATGTCAGGCACAGGTCACCTCTGAGCAAGCGGTATGAGACTGAATAAAGCAGGAGTTCTTTCAGTCGGGCAGCATAAGACATATTTTTGAGACCCTTTATCCTTTTGGTGAGGAACTTTTGGGGCCTTTCAAGCTGCATCAGGTGTCTGGTCAGATACATTCGAACGGGCATAGTACTCAATCATAGGTCTAATGAGTGATGAGTACAGGGGGATGATGACCTCCCTTGATCTAGATGTGAATCCCTTCATGATCAGGTGGGCGATATAGAAGGTTTTCCTAACTACTTTAGCAACATGAGTGTCAAACGAAAGACTACTGTCAACTTGGGTCCCCAGATCCCTGATGACTTTTCTGTGCTCAGTGGATTGTCACCTATATGGTAGCTAGGGGTAACCTTGTTTTTCCCGAAGGGTATGACTATGCATTTTTGGCGTTTAACTTCAGGCCATGGCTCTGGCACCAGTTATCCGTTTCTGTGAGGCCCTTCTGGAGGATATCTGTGTCAGATGTGTTTTCGACTATGGCCAGTTTGCAGTCATCTGCAAACTTTGTCAGCCATAACCCTCCTGTGTTTGCTTGTACTTCAGAAAAGTAGATGCCGAACAAGAGTGGACCCAGGACTGAGCCCTGTGGGACACCACTTGTGACAGGCTTTGAGTCTGACATGGCTCCAGCAACTCTGACCCTGTGGGTTCTGTCGCTTAGCCAGTTTGCAACCCATCTTGTGATGTATGGGTTTACATTCAAGCTGATGAGTTTTTCGATGATACCTGAGTGGGGTATTGTGTCAAGGCCTTTGCCAGGTCGAGGTAGGCTGTATGGACTGCCTTTCCCTCATCAATGGCCTTGGTGACTGTCTCGAAAAAGTCAACCAAGTTTTAGAGGCAGGATCTGCCTTTGACAAAGCCAAACTGGGTTGGATCCAAAGTCTGCAAGTTCCCTATGTCTTTATTTATGAGTTCCATTATGATCCTCTCCATGGCTTTGCAGATAAGGCTTGTCAAGCTAATAGGGCGGTAATTTCCAGGGTCTGTGGAGGCACCGCCCTTATGAAGTGGGACCACAGTCGCCGTGCGCCACTCCTTGGGTACGTATCCTGAGGTGAGGCTAAGATTAAACAGCTGTCCTAACTGTGGGTTTAATTCCTCGTTGAGTTCATGAAGCACACAGCCGGGACACCATCCGTCCCATGGATGCTGTGTTTTTGCCTTAGTGAGGGCAGTTCTCACCTGGGCGTTGGAGATGTTTGGGGGCTACAATCCTCTGGAATAGATATCTCTCCTTTGGGGAGGGGAGAAGTTTGCACTGAACCTGTCAGCCAGTATGTTAGCAATGTGTGTAGGTTCAGTAATTTTCACATCATTTTGAACTAATTCTGAGCATATCTGGGAGTTTCCTCCTAGGTTTCTAACATAGCTAAAGAAGGCCTTATGATTGTCTTTAGAGTCCTTGGCGATTTTTCTCTCAAAATTTGCCTTGGATGATTTTATGAGAGCTCTTAGTTTTTACTTATAATGATCAAAGGTGTCTTACCTTTCAAGGATTTTGCTCTATCTTGTAGTAGCTTCCTCCTTTGTTGTAGAGCTTGTTTATGGCTGGGGTCCACCAGACTGGACGCTTGCCTTTGGTACAGAGAGTCTTAGTTTTGTTTGGGATTGCCTGATCCATGCAGTCCTGTAGGTGCTGGTAGAAGGCATTTGTAAGTGATTCAGCGGTTTGAGCAATGTTTACCACTGGCTCAGGGGCCTTAAAGGAGACCACACTAGTTTTTAGAAGTGTGAAATCGGCTTTTGAGAAGTTTTTCACTGTGGTCTTTTTGTTTCAGGTGGGGCGGGATGAGGACCTCCAGCGAGATTAGTTTATGATCTGATCTCACCAGTGAGGGGTATACTTCCGGTGTTGAACATTTTGATCCCATGTTCGTGATGATGAGATCAAGTATGTTTTCACCTCTTGTGGGGATGGTGACTAGTTGTTCCATGGCATTTGAGTTTATGAACTCCAGGAATCTTTGGGTTAGAGTGTTCGGGCTTGAGTAGTGTTCCCAGTCTATATTAGGGTAGTTGAAGTCACCTAGTATGATGGTGTTTGGAGATACATTTATCCCTCCAATGTTTTCAGGAAGGCCATGTGAGGTTCCTGAGTTTGAGAGGGTGGCCTGTAACATGCTACAAATTGCAGAGCAGTCTTGCCTAGGGTTAATTGCACCTGGATGGTCTCCGATGCATCATGCGTTGCCACCAACCTTGAGGTGTGGGTGTCCTTTATGAATATGGACACCCCTCCTTTCTTGGTGTTGTCCGGATTTTGGGGCCGGAACGTATGATATGAGGTGAAACCTGTTAGTGCTGGGGTGCTCTCAGGAGCCTTGAACCAGGTTTCTGTCACAGCACAGACATCGATGTTCTCCATATTGAGAAGGGCCTCGAGTGCGTGCATCTTGAGATTGAGACTTCTGGCATTGAGCAGCATTACCCTTAGTTTTTTCCTTTTGGTGTTCTAGGGTGGTAGGTTTAGAATTTGAGCCTTGCCTAAAAAGGCACTATGGGGTGGCAAGAGCCTTTGCCAATATCCGGAAGCCCAGGGTGACAGTTGCAAGCCGTCCCTTGCGAGCAGCGTGGCTTGTCCAGCATGTCATCCCAGGCAGACAGACATTGGATCCCCTTTGAATGACACCAGAATTTAAGCCAATTATTAAAGCTGATCATCTTATCACTGTATTGTGGCATCATTCTAGGTGAAGGTAGGATACTGCTCAAGGTCAGGGTCATACCTGCCTGGGCTACATAATCAGAGAGCTCCTCGACGTCCCTTTTCATGCAGTCCAAGGAGGTACGTCTCAGGTCGTTGACACCAGCGTGGACAATGACTGAGTCGTACTTGTACCTGCTGTTGAGAGACCTGAGTGCTTGCGTTATGTGGCGGATTCTAGCGCCCGACAGGCAGCTTACTGTGACCTTCTGGTCTTTGGTGCAGGCTGGAGAAGTTGTTTGACCGCAACTGAGCTACAAAATATAAGTATTTTTTGATTATTTTAACAGATTACTGTTTTTATAATTTAATATATATAAAGCACTTTGTCTATTCAGAATCTTCAGAAATCTTTTTCTGTTTAAAAACTTTCATAGCTTGTTGTCTTAGGCTATTGTATAAACTGAAACATTTACTCTGTGTAATTATCTCTTGGCTAGTGGGGGCTGGTTCTTTTGTGTTCTTGTAAAAAAAAGTTGTTGTTCTGGTCTTTGGTGCAGGCTGGAGAAGTTGTTTGACCGCAACTGAGCTACAAAATATAAGTATTTTTTGATTATTTTAACAGATTACTGTTTTTATAATTTAATATATATAAAGCACTTTGTCTATTCAGAATCTTCAGAAATCTTTTTCTGTTTAAAAACTTTCATAGCTTGTTGTCTTAGGCTATTTTGTTCCACCCTCCCTCCCTGTTGGTGTCTTGCTCTTATACTTGGTGGCTTTGCAGTTGCCCGCCCCTACTGTGACACACCTCCCAGTCTAGTGTCATTAGCTCATTCTTCTTAATACAGAGAGAACATTTGATAAGGCCTTCTGTTCCTCCTTTTTACCTTTTCAAAAAGTAAAACAAAACTTTTTTTTTCTTCTTCGCCTGAACCTTCTTGTGTTCTGACTGTCCTTCTCAAACATATTGGAAATATACAGTATATTTCAGAGCATTTGTTATAACTGTATTTGCTATAACTGATTTAAGTATTTTTTTCTGGCTTTTTGAATATTTACTGCTTAGCGACTGCATCTTAGCCTGTTTATACAGCTCTGCATTCTATTTAAACTGTTTTTGTGTTGATTAACTGTTTTGCACTCTTAAAAAGTTATTTGTTGCTTAATTTTACCTGTAGGCTAACACACTCAAGTGTGCTAGCCACTTAAAAGCATTTATAGCATTTACTGTCTGTTTTTTTCCTTGTCTCTGTAACAAAAAAAAAAAAAAAAAAAAAAAAAAAAAAATCTCTTGTTTTCCCACCTTACTGAACTAGAGTAGTCCAGTTTCAGAGTTGCTGATCCCTGGGCTTTGTTTTTAGTTCCTGTTACTGATCCATTGCCTTATTAGGAAGGAGGGAAGTTTCTTTGCTTACCAGTGGGAGTGGGAAGCACTGAGCAGCCTTTTTGTCCGAATTGGTGAAGTTTCAGCCAGAAACTAGTAGTCTATTGGTCGTTTTGGGCCAATTCCTAGCTCCTTTCAGCCTCCTGCTATAAAACACGCTAAACACGTGTTTTCCAGCTTGTACCAACTCTGCACAGATCCTCGTGGTGGCCTGCAGAGTGATCCAAGCAGCAGAGAGCTAAAAGAGTGACTTTCTACCAGATATAAGTATTTTTGTGGCTTTCCCACTGTTATTAAGCTAGCGACTGCATTTCGCCTGTTTTACTGCTACTTTAAGTGATTTCTGCATTTTACACTGTTTATTGCACTTTAAGTTACTAATTGTTGCAAATTGTTTCTGTAGGCTACACACTAAAGTGTGCTAGCCGATTTACAGCATTTATAGCATTTACTGTCTGTTTTTTCCTTATCTCTGTAATAAAACAAAAAATCTCTTGTTTTCCCACTTTACTGAACTAGAGTAGTCCAGTTTCAGAGTTGCTGATCCCTGGGCTTTGTTTTTAGTTCCTGTTACTGATCCATTGCCTTATTAGGAAGGAGGGAAGTTTCTTTGCTTACCAGTGGGAGTGGGAAGCACTGAGCGCCCTTTTGTCCGATTTGGTGAAGTTTCAGCCAGAAACTAGCAGTCCATTGGTCGTTTTGGGCCAATTCCTAGCTCCCTTCAGCCCCCTGCTATAAAACACGCTAAACTGTACTGCTGATCTAACCAGCATATCCTATAACTGAAAAGTTCATCTCTACTTGATTCCCAAGTAGACTATTCTCTATCTGTAAAGCCTAGCACTTACTCCTACAGTACTTGCACCTTGATAAAGCACTCTTATTATAGATAGTACCCCACCAGCCCAAAACCCACTTCCCCCGGAGTCCTTTGAAAGTTCTTTATCTACTATCCCGGAAACTACCGTCCCATCAGTCTGACAAGCCTTATCTGCAAGGCCATGGAGCGTATTATCATGGAACTTATAAACAAAGACATTGGCACCCTTCAAACACTGTACCCCACCCAGTTTGGGTTTGTGAAGGGCCGATCTTGTCTCCTGAACCTGATTGACTTCTTTGAATCAGTCTCCAGAGCCATGGACAAGGGTAAGGTGGTCCACACAGCCTATCTAGACCTTGCCAAGGCCTTTGACACCATCTCCCACTCTGGAATCATAGATAAACTTACTAAGTTGGGCATTAATCCCTATGTCACCCAATGGGTTGCTAAATGGCTTACTGATAGAACCCACACTGTAAAAGTAGCCGACTCCAAATCCAGCTCCAGACAAGTGACAAGTGGAGTACCTCAGGGTTCAGTCCTGGGGCCGCTCTTGTTTGGCATCTACTTCTCTGAAGTACAGATCAACACTAAGGGACTCTGGCTAACAAAGTTTGCAGATGACTGCAAACTGGGAGCCATTATTGAATCCCCAAATGATGTGGATACTCTACAAAAGGGCCTTACAGAAACAGATGCTTGGTGCCAGAGCCATGGGCTCAAGCTCAATGCCAAGAAATGTATTGTTATCCCCTTTGGGAAAAAACATGTATCCATGAATTACCATATAGGTGGCAGTACACTAAACACAGAAAGTGTGATAAGAGACTTAGGGACACAGGTGGACAGTGGTCTCACCTTCAATAACCACATCGCCACAACAGTCAGGAAATCCTTCTATGTGGCACACCTCATCACGAAGGGCTTTTCATCCAGAAAGAAGGAGGTCATTGTCCCACTGTACTCATCCCTCATTAGACCTATTATAGAATACAATGCCCCATTTGGTATGTACCTCTCAAGACATCTGCAACAACTGGAAAGGCCTCAGAAATACCTCACTAAAAGAATCACAGGCCTAAAGCAGATGCCCTACACTGACCGCCTTAAAAAACTCCAGCTATACTCTGTCACATATCGTCTACTCAGAGGCGATCTCTGCTTAACATACAAGGCCATGTCAAACCCAGAGCTGTTGGACATGCTACACTTAAAGAAATCCCAATCCCTCAGAGCTACACGCTCCAGGGATCTAAACCTTGTCATCACAATAAACAAAACATGCTGGAGGGATAGGTTCCTGACCCAGAGACTCCCCAGACTCTGGAATAGATTGCCCATACATGTCAAGCAGAGTGCCTCTTTGGACCTCTTCAAGAGGAACCTTGACAATTGGATGGGAGAAAGGAAATTCACCCCAGGGATCACATCAGTCGCCCTGGTAGACAGGGGTCCAGGAAAGTAAATAATGTGGGAAGAAATAGCCAGGGAATTGTTATGGCTAGGCTTGTATAGGCCCTAGGGCTGATAGCCTAGTACCAACCTATGAACCTATGAACAGCAATGGGCACAGCATTAATACTGCTCTTGGAGGGTCTAATAAAGAAAAATTGCATATGGTGGAGAATTAACATTTTTTAGATCCCCTTCCCCTTTGAGGATATCGGAGCATCCACAATGAGCAGAAGGACAGTTGGTCCCCACAACTGAGGAGCAGCAGGGGCAGGTTCACTCAGTGGAGACTCAGGAGGAGATATTATTAAATAATGACTTGTTTGCTGTTCAACACTTATGTCAAGATGGTTTCTCTATTTATTATTTTAGTGACTTGGACATTAGACCTGCACATTTTACTTTACTGAGAAAAGGATTTTCTTTCATTCCATGTTTTAGAACTGATATCGCCAACTTATTAATTAATTTGAAATTGTACACTAGGCAATTAAATTTGAATGTATTTTTGGCAATGATGTTGGTATATCTAATGACAATGTTTTAAGTTTAAAAAGAAAAAAAATACTTTTGTTCCTCCATCTAACCCTGCGATTAATCTATTTGAACAGATGTGTGAGGTGGAATGTAGGAAATTGGTTAACTTGAAAGGTAAGTATTGTGATAATCTAACCAATGAGAAGAGATTTTGTATAAAGCAATTGACCAGGACTAGTGATTAAAGAATTATGAAACCTGACAAGAGTGGAGGCATGGTCATTATGGCGCAGATTAACTAAGCTTCCAAAATGTATGAAATTTTAAATGATGAAAGTAATTATGTTGTGAGGGTTTTAAAAAATGAAATCAATATGGTTTATACTACAATCAATTGGATTTTATTTGATTCTTTCTGCCATGGTGTGATTAATAAGACAGAGTTAGAATATTTAACAGTTAAGACACCAATAGCTCCCTCTGTCTTTGCAATTCCTAAAATTTATAAGAATGTATATAATCCACCATTTAGAACAATAGTAGCTGCAAGGGGATCAAAAACTGAGCCATTGGCAGCTTTTATTGATTTACACTGTAAAATGGCATTAAAATAAAATTATACAACGACCCTTCATTAATATTCAAAAACGTGCACGCTGATTCCTTTAACATAGCGAGACAGTTTGTAAAAAGCAACGGAGATCTTGCTTTCTCCATTGCTTTTTTAAAAACTGTCTCGCTATGTTAAATGCATTTAACATAGCGAGACAGCTTTAAAAAAAGCAACGGAAATTTGCTTTTTTTAAAGCTGTCTCGCTATGTTAAACCCATTTAACATAGCAAAACAGTTTGTAAAAAGCAATGGAGATCTCGCTTTCTCTGTTGCTTTTGCCCACAGCTCTGATGTACTGCATAGGCATATGCATGCGCAGTACATCAGAATTGCCGCAGAATACCAGACAGCTGTGGAAGGGCAGCAAGGAGGCATTATACAATGCCATTATTTAAGAAAAGTAATGACCAAACCACACCAACCGTGGGTAAATCCAGCATTCCCCACACCCAGGCGTGGGTTATTGCTATAATCATACATATTGCGTGACTCCTGGCATTGTTTAGAGGTACTTAGAGATCTAAATTATGAGCACGATTTTGTGTTTGTCACCATTGGTGTTATTAATCTCTTTTCAGTTATACCCCATGATGTGGGATTCGATTTTTTCACAGTAGTCTGATGGGGGTTGAAGGGTTATACAATGTTAAAACAAATTTAATAGTGGAACTGATGGAATTAGTATTGGAAAATAATTTCCTTTACTTTCAAGGAGAATTTTTTTGTCAAGTCCCAGGAGTTGCCATGGGGGCTAAGAGTGCCTAAATATATGCCAATTTAGTGTTGGCAGAATTGGAAGAGTTTTTGTTTTTTCTTCTCCCTACATGTCTGAATTATAACATTTGTAAGATTTTTAGATGATATCCTAGTGTTATGGCATGGTAAGCCACAACACAGTATTGTTTTTTTTTAATTATTTGAATAGCACCACCTCTTTTTTGAGGTTTATATACAAACTCCACTCACAAGAGAATGAATTTTTAGACATCCTTTTATGTAAAGAAAAGGGTACTGGGAAGTTATCTACCAGAATTTTTAGAAAAAAAAAAAACATACCCTGAAGCCCTGCTTCATTATGAAAGTTGTTACCCACTTCAGCAGAAGAAGAGTGTGGTGAAGTGCCAGATGGTTTGGCTTTCTTGTCTTGTAATTGATGATGAGAGATTAGGTATGAAGATGGCCACACTCATTGGTATGTTTAAAGACAGGGGCTATCCACTAAGATTATTGGAGAAAACCAGAAATGAGGTTATAAGGAAGCAATATATGAGTTTTGTCCCCATTTTAAGGTTTAGGGTTGTCCTTGGTACCACTACCACACATAATCATCATAAGAGTGGTGTGATGGTAATTAAGTATAATGTCAATACACCTGCGATAGTCATCGCACTAAACACCTGTTGAGACCTAAACATACCCCCTGCATTAAAGTTAAAATTGGGGGTAAAACCACAAGTGGCTTCCTGTAGGGGAAACAACTTAAATGGGCTTTTAGAGAGGCAAAAGACAGTTAACTCTAGTGTACACACATCAAGGATGTACAAATGTGGAATGTGTAAACTTTGTAAGTTTATAAACAATGGCCCATATGTTACAACAGAACTATCCAATGCCCAGGGCATTGCAACTGTAGCACAAAAATGGTTTATGTTGTGACCTGTATGGGATGACCAACCTTTTATGTGGGAAAAAAAACATATAAAAGCTTAGATACTGGATTGCAGACTACACTAGAGATATAAAGAACAAAAAAACTAGTAATGCCCTGTATATGCACAGTTTGAATTGCAACTATTTTAAAAAGGTTTTTGTTTTTTGTTATAGATAACGTAAGTGTAAATGAAAGAGGAGGTGATTTTAAAACTTTACTGGAAGTTAAGGAAACAACATGGCAACTGAGACTAAATGCTAGACAGCAACTAAGTGTTAATGATTGTTGTTCTTTTGCTAGAATATTAAAATGTATAATTTTATTTATTTATTTAACATTTTTTGACCAGGAAATCCGACTGGATTCATGTCCATTTTCAGCAGAGGCCCAGGGAGAAAAGCTCCACAGTTAAACTTTAAGCAAAATATAAGGGGTATACAGAAGCATTCAAATTTGCATAGATATTACCAAACTTAACACTGACTAGTAACATAACATCGAAGCTTAAGATTTAACATATTTACATAGACTGAACACATCTTTTACAGTTTTAGGTTGAGGCATTACATAATGGTGAACATTGTGAGTAGGGGTTGTATTTTTTGCTTTATACAGCTGACTTGTGAGCAAGTTAGCTACAGTAGGGAATATAGCAACAAAGAGAGCAAGGATTAGACATAGTAGGGAGTATAATAGCAGAAGAAGAGACAGAGATGGGAAATTGCATAATAGGTTAAGTAAGAAAAGCAGAAGGAGTAAGTAGTTTAAGTATTGAGTAAGAGTAGAGGTGTAAAGAGAAAAGTGTAGTGGATAGATAACAGACTGTCCTAGCAGTGACATATGGGTACTGACTAAGGGGTTAGAATTAAAGGTGGAATTGGAAGGAAGCTAGAGAAGTGGCATTCTTTTGGTGATGAAGCTTACGTCAGAGGGCAAGTGTAAGAGAAGAGGGCGGGGGGGAGGGGGGAGTCAGCCAGGTGGGGAACAGGTGCATATCCACGTGTGCTTTAGGTGTTCTTTCAGGAGACTTTTAAATGTAATCTTTGAGCCTGCTGTGGTAATAGCAGTAAGTAGGGTTTATATATAAGGTCTTAATAAATAAATAATTTTAGTTATTTATAATATAATAAAAATTCAGAAACTTACAGTATTTATATGTATTTATAAATATTAGCTTTTATATAATAGGGGGCAGCCACGGTGGTGCAGTGGCTAGCGTTGCTGCCTCACAGCAAGAGGTTCTCTGGTTTAATTCTCGGCTAGGGTACCTTCTGTGTGGAGTCAGCATGTCCTCCCTGTGGTCGCGTGGGTTTCCTCCGGGTGCTCTGGTTTCCTCCCACATCCCAAAGACATGCAGTAGGTGGATTTGATGCTCTAAATTGGCCCCAGGTGTGAATGTGTGCATGTGTGTGCCTTCTGTGAAGGTTGGGCGCCGGGCTGGCAACTCAACATCGTAAAACTCCACTAGCAGTCATGAACAGACAGATGATCTGCTGTGGCGGCCCCTAACCGGGAAAAGCCAAAAGAAGAAGAAGCTTTTATATAATAGGATGCTTACAAGCTGCAGAATTATTTATTGTTTATTATGTTTGCATGTACTAAAGGGTTAAATATTTGCATTTGGAATTTGCTAATTTGGTCATGTGATGAGTTCTGGCTATTCAAGTGTGACTATTTTCATTTTTTTTTACTCTGATGATGCCCTAGAATGTAGAAGGGTGAAAGAGCTTAGTCTGCAGATGTTTACTTTATTTACTGGATTAAACTGAGTTCTGCTAGGGCTGTGGATTGTGGTGTGTGTGTGTGTGTGTGTGTGTGTGTGTGTGTGTGTGTGTGTGTGTGTGTGTGTGTGTGTGTGTGTGTGTGTGTGTGTGTGTCTTCTAAAGTCCATTTCCCCTTTCCCCTTTCATAACCCTCAAGTTCATATTGCTCTTTAAACCAAAAGTCCCCATCCCCCGCTATTATAAAGTTCATGCTTCACTCTTTAAACCTAGCAGCACCCTCTCAGCTCTCCTTCCCCACATACCTGGTCCACAGAGACCACTTGCCTGTGTCCATCTCCTAGAATGCAAGCAGATGGTGTAGCAGCTACATTGTTGCACTTCCATTTAAGTTTGTTTGTGAACAGCTGGTTGGTTCAAGTCTCTGGCAATCAGTTACTGGAATTTGAGCAGCTGGGGCTTGAGCAGCTGCTGGGAATCGCAAATATATCACTTTCAACAAGGGCTAGATCCAGCACTAGGAAATGTAAGCAGCTGCCATTGTCTGTACTGGCTAGTTAGTATGGAAAACATTTTAAAAACTCCATGTTTTCCTTATCTGAGCCACCCATCCCATTAAAATTACTTTTTTTTCCTCTTATGTGGTACCATTTTAGCTAAGT
Source organism: Protopterus annectens (assembly GCF_019279795.1). Classification (NCBI taxonomy): domain Eukaryota; kingdom Metazoa; phylum Chordata; order Ceratodontiformes; family Protopteridae; genus Protopterus; species Protopterus annectens. Next base: position 1,592,345,774 of record NC_056735.1, on the reverse strand, counting down.
ACTTTGACACACCTGATGACTTTTTTCCCACAATGACATTTTCCATTTGAGAAAGTACTAGATGGTGGGGGCATTTAACATTTCTTTATTGTTCACTATTTGCTTTATTACTGCTTTTTATATTGAAATGTTTAAAAATTGGCTCTGAACTTCAACACTGGCTTGCTCAATCAAATTTTGTAACTCCTGTCCTGTCAACATCTCTCTTCTTATCCCTTTCCACCACTGACCTCCTATCACCCACACCTCTCAATTCTCCAGAGTTTTGCAGAATGTCCAGATTTTTGCCTCATATTTTTAGTATGTTCCTCATAAAATTGTGTTTTTCTGGCAAATCACTGAGGACTGAAGTCACTAAACAATGGCAAACATTGAGTTTCAGACTTCATATCCTTCGGAAAATGCATGATAATGCAAAATATATTACTCTATGAACTTTGTAAGTTTATAAGAGAGATGTTTATAATCTGTCCTATTTTTGGGCTTTTGTTCCCCCATTATTTTTGGTGTTTTCCAGATTTCTAGGGTTAGGAAATTGAAAGGTATGCCCCCACCTGTTTGATCTATTCAACCTCCTCCCTATGCACTTGGCAATGGCTGAGTGAGTGGTAGATGCAGGTTTAATAGACTGGTACTTTTAACATACCATATTTGATATTGTCCTGCTGCTGACTTTTTGAGAGAGGCTCAGTTCAAAGCAACAACTTTAAAAATCCAGCACCACCTCCTCCTGCCCAATGCCCACAATGTGTCAGTAATGCTAATATTAGTGCAGCTGCTGCCACTGCCTGCTGGGAAATCAACTCTTAAAAGTAAATAAGCCCTCCAATTGTTTGAGTCATCCAACTCTGACTTGTTTCATAAACAAAAATATAGGGGGACTCAGGAGGAAATAGCACAATTGAAAAGCACATGTCCACCCTATAGACAAAATAATATTTATTATGTATTATTGAATTCTGAATAAGTCCTAGATACTATCAGAGTAAAGTGTTTAATATATACTATATAATAAATGCTGCTCTAGAAAGCAGACATGCATTTTTTATTGTTTGAAGTTCACTTGTTTTGGGGCTGGTTATATTTATATAGTTTTAGTTGTGTGATGGCAGCTCTAGCTCATCAAAGATTGAGCAACCCAGCCTAACAAGTTAAATAAGAACTGGACTGTGCCTGAGCAGTGCTTGTGTGAAAACTGTAACAGGACACTGTAAAAAGACTAGCTGTTTGCTTCTGCTTGACATTCTTTTCCTGCAGATAGGATGAAATGGCATTTCCGTTTAATTGAAAATTAAGATGTTGCCTACAGTTATGCATTTAAGCCATAAAGCTGTAGACAGTACATGTAGCAACATGTGGTAAAGAAACTGAAAAGCAGTTAATGTGTGTATTTTATATCTATGTACAGTACAATCATTAAAATATGGAGCTGTTTTATTATGTAAACACTGATGAGAATGTTATATTTCATTGATGAATTATGGAAAGTGTCTGTTTTCATGTAAAGTGCAGTCTTCTAATGGCTAAGACAAATATAAACCAACAAGCAGAAATTAATATTTTACTGCATATTATTTCTAATTTACAAAATTGCAAGAATCAAAATGCAGTGTGCGAATCCTTCTACCTCTATTTGCCTCCTGTGTGTTTTTGAGCAAGCCACCCAGACAGTACTCCTGGGTCATGCTTGAAAGGGATACTTTCTATCTGGTTAACAAATAGAAAAAAAAAAAAAGAAATTAAAATGGTAAGTAAAATGTGTTCCTTTGCCCCTCATTGTTTTGTCTTTAATCAGTATTCGTGACCAAAGAAGCTAAAAGGTATTTTTGTCAATCGCTGTAAAATGTGCCACTTTCTGGAAAATTGCTGTGGACGGCAGTCATTTAAATAATGACATCAATTAGCTATAGATATGGCGCCCTTCAAAAATACTTTCTAATGCATAACATTTACTCTAGCAGCTTTCTATGTATATAAATGAAATATTTAAAATCTGTTCTTGATTTTGGGGTATCTGTGACATGAGCTAAGAAGTTGAAAAGGCGGAGGGTAGTTTCAATGGGTTCTACTGTATGGTTTTGACAACAGTGAGATGCATTTCTGACCCATTATTTATGAATGCAGTCATTCATTTGTTTTCAAGCAGATATCTGAGGTGTACAGTCATGCAAGCCTCTATAATTGATGATTTTGTGTGTGTGTGTGTGTGTGTGTGTAAATACTTGGTTTCTGCAACCCACAGTAGTTATAGTTTAGTTCATGTCATTTACATCCTGTATTTTTTTCTGAGGAGCCTCTGAGGTCACTCTAGCTTAAGTGCCTAGTCAACTACATGCCAAATGGTGCACCATACTACATTATTGGTCTAATGAGGGTTGAGTACAGCGGGAATATAATTTCCTTGGATCTGGATGCCATACCCTTACTTATAAGGTGTGCCACATAAAAGGACTTCTTCTCCACTGTGTAAACATGGCTGTTAAAGTTCAGGCAACTATCTATCTGTATGCCTAGATCACTCAACTCTGAGGCTACTCTAAGGGGTGTGCTATTGATGTTGCAATTTTCAAAGGCATTTGACTTCTCAAAGGATATGATAATGCATTTTTTTGCATTTAGTTTTAGACCATGGGTCTGATACCAATTATTTGTATGAGCTAGAAAGATATCTAAATCATTGGGGATTCAGCGATTGCCCCAGCTTGCAATCATCAGAAAACGTCTTTATCCAGATGTCTTCCATGTTTGCCTTGACTTCAGAGAAGTATATTCCAAACTGAAGTGGTTATAGTACTGAGCCCTGTGGCATATCACTAGTAACTAGTCTATTAATTGATCTGGATTCACCCGCTTTAGCTATGTGTCCTGTCTGTGAACCAGTTGGCTATCCATATGGTGACATAGGGATTTATGCCCAGTTTTGTGACTTGATTCATAATACCTGAGTGGGCAATTGTGTCAAGTAACTTGGCCAGGTTGAGGTAGGCAGCATGCACTCATCCATGACCTTAGTAACTTTCTGAAAGAAATCCACCAGATACAATAGGCATGATCTGCCCTTGACAAAGCTGAACTGGGTCAGGTCAAGTTTCCCATGTTATTATTTATAAGGTCCATGATTATTCCTTCCATGGCCCTACAAATAAGACAAGTCAAACTTATGGTTCTGTCATTTCCCAGGTCAGTAGATATTCTCCGTTTATGGAGATGGATGACTGTTGCTATCCTCCACTTTACTGGGACAAAGTCAGACAGGAGGCTGTGTTTAAACTGACACTGTAATGAGCCTGATAAGTCCTGACTTAAGCTGTTTAGGAAATAACTGGTATATTGTCAGGCCTCATTGAAGCCTTGTTTTTAACTTTAAAGAGCACAGTGGCAACCTGTTGTTTGGTGATAATTGATGATAGAGTAATGGAGGGTATTCTTTGGGTTGAAACGGAGGTGATGAAGAAGTGAAATTTGAGCTAAATTTGCCAGCCAGCAAATTTGTTGAGTATAGGTGATGACATCTACAACTAATTCCTCACATTTGGATGTTGCCCTTAAGATTGCGGACATAACTGAAAATGCCTTATCATAAAATCTTTTCTCAAGATGCAATTCATAGCTAGATTAAATGACTTGCCACCACATGAATAATGGCTCCCTGGTGCCACAAACCTTGATCCACCATCAGATCTATCAGTTCATCTGCATAGTATAGAGCTACCATTAAGAATGACTCCTTGTGGAGTCAGAGGGTATAAAGATAGGAACTGAATGTCAGCAAAGGGAACAGGAACATTTATCATAAGAGCCATGTTGTTTTGCTGTATTCTTTTTTTTCTTTTTGTTAATTGTTGACAATGGCTTTATCATTTGACTAAGAATAATCTGTACAGCATGAAGTCTATGAATTTAGTGTTAACATTTTAACTATGACTACATCCACAATTGATATATTCAGGGATGAGCAAGCAGGAAATCTATGGTAAAACAGTCTAAGAATTTCACTCTCGATGGTGCTGAACAACAACATAAAAAGTTACATTTTTTTTTTTCAGAACTTAGTTATCCTTTAAAAAATTTTTTTTTTTTTTTCAGTATCTTTTAAAATCTGTAAGTATAATATCACAGTACTTTTGGACACCCCATTTTGCATGGCTCATTACATGTATTGATCAATGTCTAAAATTGTCATGATTCTAAGGGCATTTTATTAAACATCAAGAAAACCTTGGTTTCATTTTACCATTGCTGTTGGTATCCTAACTAAACTAGAATAACAGCGTTTTCACAGGAAATCATACTTTTGATCAATGGATCATGTTCCGCTAACAGAGACAGTGTGAATACATGAAAAAAAAATACATGCACAGCTTGACCAACCTACTGTGTGACATTATTTTTATATTTGATGTATTTTCTTCATTCAATACTCTAAAAAAGTTTCATCAAGATTCAATTATCCGATGTACTTGTGTGAAATGTGCAACTGAAAAAATGAAAACTCGTAATGAGCAGTCAAAACCAAAGTAACAAGGTATCTTTCACTGCTCTCAATGCCGAGCTAATCAAAACCATTGACAAATTAAAACATTTTAGACAACCTGCACATCACATTTAACCAATAGCATCATTCTTTTTCATTGCAGTCTTGTGTATGCTGCAACAGTTTTGTATTTATCTTGCTTTTTTAATACTCCACAGTTTTGGATGGGGTGTTCTAGAATTGTGCTATCCTAAAAAAAAAAAAAAAAAAAGAAAGAAAATCCTCATGTCTGCCTTTAATGCATATGCATTTTTTATTTATATGGTTTCCACTTCTTCATCTGACTGTATTTTTGAAAGGATATACCAATTTAGGCCCTCTGGATTTCCTTAAGCAGTTTAAACAATTCTTTTCAGTATTTGGATTCTTTCTTCAAGACTTTACTATGAGCTGTTTTTATTCTTTCTTAACGTAACTTTTGAAAAAGAAAACATGACATTTATATTCCCCCTGTCTGCATTATACGTGTACTGGTGAAAAAGATGGCTTTGAAGTATAATACAACACTCTAGATGGGATCCTTTCTAAAATACGCTTAGTGGGATAATCATTTATTTTTCTTTTTCAGTGTTTATTTTAACTTTTCCTTTATAATATAGGAAATGTGAAATAATTTATCAATGAATGCCGACATAGTTTTATTTAAAGGAATTTTTTTTGCCTGGTGCTTTGCTTCCTTCTGATGAACTTGGTGACAAGTTGAATATAGAATATTAATTCACAAAGGTCTTTCTGCTCTGGATAACACAAACTCTCATGAATGCAGTAAGGGTAGATGAAACAACCACAAATCATTTACAATAGTGTCTGTGCACTTTATACAGTGTCTTAAAGTCATTATTTTATGTGTAGTTTACATCTTGACATCAAAGCGTCAGTCTAAAAAGGTTAGTGTGACAGAGAGTTGTTGAAAATAAATGTGCTCTGTTTCCCTGTCTTGCAGGAATCACTTGTACTCAGTGCCCACAAACATTTAGATAGTAATACCAGACCCTTAAATCTACCTTCTTTAATTGGCTGCTGTCCCCAGTCTAGCCCCTCCCCCAAACACTGACTGCATGAGCAATTGTAATAATAACTCCGACTGTGAGACATATGAGTACTAAATATGCTGTTAGTGAATGAGATGCACCATCACCCGCACACATCCCATCAATGACTGAAGTCACATGTCTGCATATTCCCCATCACCGTAGTGATATATCAGCCTTGTGTCTTCATGACTTAAATTATGTCATTATGCCTGCTCACAACTCGCCCTAAAAACTGGATCCACATCTTGCACAGAGAAGATGAGGGACCTGCTGACATATACATAGTCTGCTAGTGATCACATCCTTTATCAACTGTTACATTTGTGGCAGGACTGACAGTCATCCCTAATCTTACAAACATTATAGAAGCAATCAACATGCCCAGACTTATTTTTCATAGCTCTTGAAAGAAATCTGAATTCCTACACACCTCCCATTCTTATAATGACAGCAAATGGGTGTTTCAAAAATGTCATGTCAGGCACTCAGCATTACTGTTTCCAAACCCCAACACAATGGAAACTTGATGGGTATCATTTACACTTTAGGGTAGAAGAGTAGTATGCCTCCAGGTAGCCTATTTAGTTTTGATAAAAGCTGCATTTCATGGTCCATCCCTGCACATGTGATACCAATGATAAAGTGATCCAGCTATATACCCTCTTAACTAATGCACATGATAATGACATGCACGAGGATGCTTTTCAAGTTTCCTATGATGGTATCATTGTACTGAGTTACCATATCAGTATTCTGTTCTCAATATACATGTCATATTTACCAAATAACAAACCTCCCTCCCTCTCCTAGGTGGTCACAGTGGTGCAGTGGTTAGCATTGCCACCTCACAGCAAGAGGATCTCCAGTTCGATTCTCGGCTGGGGTGCCTTCTGTGCGGAATCTGCATGTCCTCCCTGTGGTCGCGTGGGTTTCCTCCGGGTGCTCCGGTTTCCTTCCATATCCCAAAAACATGCATTAGGTGGACTGTACACTCTAAATTGGCCCTAGTTGTGTGTGTGTGTGTGTGTGTGTGTGTGTGTGTGTGTGTGTGTGTGTGTGTGTGTGTGTGTGTGTGTGCTTTCTGTGGAAGGTTGGGCACCGGGCTGGCAACTCAACACCGTAAAACTCCACTGCCAATCATGAGTGGACAGATGATCCTCTGTGGTGACCCCTAACCAGTAAAAGCCAAAAGAAGAAGAAGAAGAACAAACCTCCCTCTCCATATTTGGATAGGCCACACAGACTTGCTAAACTGAAACAGAAATACTGTGGGTAACTAACGCACACCTCTGGTTCATATGGATCAGTTTCATATACACTCAGGACATAGAAAATAAAAAAAAAAAAAGAAGTAAAATTAGCATCTCTGATATTTAATGGTAATATGATTTGGAAATGTGTCAGTAAGTTGGCATACGTTATGCATTCTCTTTCAAATACATTTTTTTATATTATGTTAATTAATAAAATGCATCACTGTATATATGACATACTTAACTGAATGTTATTAATGTAATAGCATCTAAAGTGGAAAGAATAAATGGAAGTAAAAGCATGTCCATATAAATATGTAATGGACATTTCAAACATCTCATGAGCTAGACATAGTTCCATAGTTAATAGTATTCAGTTTTCTGCCTGATGTTGGATGTGGTTAGAACAGTAGTGATCAAAATACCCGATACCAGCTGAAGTGACAGAAATGGCATTGTACTGGTGCAGAATATCACATTTTCACAGAAGCCGCAGTTAAAGAGTAAGAGCCTTAAACAATAATGCAGTTAGCAAAAGTTTATTTATTTATTTATTTATTTCACATTTGTTAACTGTGTTAGTCTAACTGAGTTTACAAACTAACCCGTTTTCAGTGGAGACCCGAGGGGAAAAGCCCCAGCAAACAAAACTAAACATAAAGTGACAATATACAAATATTAAATAACAATCACAATCAAAAATAATTGTAAAAAAGAAAAGGTTGTTAACTATTTACATTGCATTGATAGTAAGCAACCCATTTTTCAGTGGAGACCCAAAGGGAAAGAGCCCCAGCAAACAGATGCAAAGATAAACATACAGGAGAAAAACTATTAAAAACAACACTGCAAATATAAAATTAATTATAAAGAGAAAAACAAAAGAAAAAAAATATGAACATTAAGGGTTGCACTGATAGTAGTGGACTAAAATTTACTACATATGAGAGTAAAAACAAAAAGATAATCATTGTTCAAAAGAATGAAAATGTATAGACATTGATAGGAAGTGGAGGGGGTAGATAGTGTGGAAAATGGGAGGGGGCTATAGTAGTAGAGCTGAGGGCTTAGGAGATTAGTTTAAGCAGAAGTTACTAACAAAGAAAGAAAGTTAGGAAATGCAACAGGTTATACAGTGGGAGAGACTAAGACTACATGTGGTCAATGCAATGGCATAATTTTAAGTTTAGTAGGTGGGATTTAAGCTCCTTTTTAAAACAGGGAAAAGAAAGGTTAGATCTAATATGGAGAGGGACTTTGTTCCGATTTAGTGAGACAGAGTGTTTGTAAAGTAGTTTGCCAATATTCATTTTGGGTTTATAAACTGAGAGAAGATGCTGATCAGCACTCCAGAGATGCCTGAGGGGAGAGTAGAGAGTAACATGGGAGGCAAGAGCAGGGCAGGCAGAGGGATTATTGAGTATGGAAATGGTAGTGTGGAGTTGCAATTGTAGGAGAAGGTGTGGAAATTCTAGCTGCTGAAGTTTGTTTAGTGAGAGGCAGTGATGTGAAGAGTGGTTGGTTTAGAATAAATCTGGCAATTTTGTTGTACGTTTGTTCCAATTTTTGCATTGAGGTAGTTTCGGTATTGGTAGGGATGCGGGAAGCATATAGAAGACTGGGTAAGAGAAATGCCTGCACAAGAGTGGGTTTAGTGGCAGTAATGAGGAATTGTTCGTTCCTATAAAGTAATCCAAGTTGTTGGTGTTTTTTTAATGGCTTGTTGTATGTGCAAGTCAAATTTTAGTTGGTCATCAATTATTACCCCAAGGAGTTTGGTGTTTGAGGCAGGGGAGATAGGTGTGCTATCTAGGGAGGAAAGAGAAAGGTTGGATTTAAGATGAGAGACTGTCTGAGTTAGGAAGGGGAGTTGAGTTTTCTTAGGGTTAAGGATTAGTTGATTGTTTCTGAGCCATTTTTCAACAGAGATAAAGGAAGTCTGTGTTAGTGCGTGTAGTTCAGAGATAGTATTGGAGATAGATAAGAGAGTAGAGTCATCTGCATGTTGGATTACAGATGAGAGACTGCAGGCTGAATGTAGGTTGTTGGTAAAAATGTTGAAAAGGAGTGGTCCAAGTATGGAGCCTTGGGGTACTCCTGTTTGAACAGCAAGGAAGGGTGAGAAAGCCTGCTGCCATCTAACAGTTTATTTTCTGCCAGTAAGGTAGGATTGTAACCAGTCAAGAGTAGAAGGAGAAAGGTTTAGGTCTGAGAGTTTGGTAAGAAGGATGGGATGAGACACAGTGTTGAAGGCTTTAGAGATATTAAGGAATAAACAGGAAATGAGGAGGTTGTTGTCCCTAGCTTCTGCAACCTTTTGAGTAAAGGATAGTAAGGCAGTCGAGGCACTGTGTTTAGGGTGGAAACCATGTTGAGAGGGAGTGAGGAGATTTTTGTGAATGAGATAGGACAGGATCTTCAAGAGCGATGAGAGAATAGCGATTGGTCTAAAGTTAGAGGGTTCAACAGAGTTGCCACCTTTGTGCAGAGGAGTGGTATAGAAGGATTTCCATTTTTCTGGTATGGTAGATTCCTGAATGGAGCTGTTGATAAATATACATACAGGATATGCAATAGAGTCAGCAGCAATTTTCAGAAATTGAGGGGGGAGATTATCAGTGAAGGGAGAGCATGTTTTTTTGTTTAAGAAGCAGGGATTTGATGTATTTAGTTGAAACAGGTTGCAAGGTAAAAGGCTGAGACACAGAGGAACATAGAAGTTTAGGGGGAGGCGAGGGTGACACAGAAGAGTTGGGATGAGCAGAGTTACCAGAGAGTAGGAGTTTAGAGATGCTGTCTATGAAGTGTTTGTTAAGTAAGTCTTCAGTTTCAGAGGAAGAGTGATAGTGGAAAGGGTTAGGGATGGTAGGAGAACCAGTGTGGAGCAGGGAGTTGATAGTAATCCAGAATTTTTTGGGGTCATTTGGATGAGAGCTTTGAAATTTAGTGAAATATTGTTTATCCAAAATAATACATTTTTACATGGTTTCTGAGTTGCTTATAACCTTGGAGAAAGGTGAGAGCTTTAGTGGTTTGCCATTTTTTCCATAGAGCATCTCTTTCATGCATCAAAGCATGAGTAGCTTTAGAGAGCCAGGGTCCAAAATTAGATTTGGTTCTGGTTTTGCACGTTGGGGCAAGAGAGTTTAGGACATCATGGAAAATGTGGCTGAATTTAGTAACAGCATCATTGAGTGGGAGAGTTTTTAGGAAAGACCAGTTGATGGCAGAGAGTCTATAGTTAAAGGTTTCAGGGGAAAAGTTAGTCAGTTTCCTACAATCTCTGTAGAGATGGGGCTTAGAGAGATGATGAGAGTGCCTTAAGGTAGAGATGGGAGAATGGTCACTAACAGAGTCCGGAAAGGTAGAAGAGTTACTTTAGTTGTTAGGAGAGTTGGTCAAGATCCAGTCAATTGTGGAACCAGTAGCGTTTTTACTATAGTGGATAGGGGTAGTGATCAGTTGTGAGAATCCCTACAGGTTAATGAAACCTTGGGCTGAGTGACCAATAAGGGAGTTCCAATCTATAATAACATCTCCAAGAATAATGGTTTCATAGGAGATGGAAGGTGTTTATCCAGGAGAGTATATGTTCAAGGATAGGGATGTTTTTACCTGGGGGGATATAGATAGAGGCAATAACAAACTTCCTATAGTTATTGATGTGGCAGTCTAGAAGCAGTAGTTCAGCAGGGGAGAAACTAGGCAGGGTAATGTCTATAGGTGCTAGCGTCAGTGAGACAGAGTACAAGATAGCTACCCCACCACCTTTTTTGGGTGTCCTATCAGACATATAGATACTGTATTGAGGTGGCAGAAATTCAGAGGAATTGATATGCGGTTTCAGCCAGGTTTCTGATAAGGCCAGGATGTGAGGTTTGTGTTGGGCCAACCTTGCATGGAGTTCAGACGTTTTGTTGTTTAGGCTTTGGATATTCATTACAGAGATAGAGAGATGTTTGAGGCTGAAGATATTTGAGGATGTTTTTGGGGGGACAGCAGAAGAAGATGGAGGAGCAGTGGAGAGAGGGGAGGGACCAGGATTAGGATGAATGTCACCAGAAACCAGAAGAGTAAAGACAAGATGAAAAAGGTGAGGGTGGTCAGTAAGGGGAATGGGGTATTTGAGTTTTGGCTTAGGAGTAAGAGTGGGGTAGGCCATGAGTTTAAATTTAAGACAGTGAAAGGGGGAGAGGCAGAAAAAGAGAGGGGCCAATAGTCAGTGGATCTTGGTTATATGTTGGAAGAGATCTGGGAAAGGGAAAGGTGGGTAAAGAAGGGAAGATATGGAGCTCAGTGTGGTAGGAAGTGCTTAGGGCTAGTGAGATTAGAAGTGGGAGAAACAGCAGTAAGGATAGCATTGTGTTATACATGTATGCTGGAGATATGCCTATTTTTTTCTTCTTCTGACACAACACAAGTTCTTGAATCATGAAAATTCAGACACTAAAATGGTGCTTAATCCTGAATTTCTTGAATAAAGGAATGTTTGATTTTTTTTGTTTTTCATCTTAATGAAGAGATGAGTATCTTTTCTTTTAAAGCATTTTTCACAGATCCTGTGAATACATATTGACCCTTTTCACATGCATTGGAAACAATGTGTGATGTCATGAAACCTTTAGAATTACATTTAACATGTCGTGCAATGGCTGTCCATTCCTGCAGAAGGGATGTTTAGTAATTATTTTCTTTTAATGGTTTTGATCTGGAGAAGTATTACTAAAATAAATGTGTTTATTACATATTAGAAAATGTGTCTGTCTCCTTTTTCCTGGATGCATACCCATGTTTATGGCATTGTAGCAAGATAGTATAAATTTGCATGCAATATAAGATCACAAGAACCTAGCATAAACTTGGACCCTCTACTGAACCTGGAAATTGCAGAATTACTAGTGTCACTGGTATTATTTTTAAGGCTGTGGAAGGTATTATAGTTGCATTACGGTGGTGGTGCTGTGGTAGCGTTGTCGCCTCATAGTACGACGTTGCCCTGTTCGATTCTCAGCTAGAGCGTCTTCTGTGTGGAGACATGCGTGAATGGACGTACCTTCGTTGAAGGGTGTGCATCAGAGCTGGCAACTCGGCACGTAAAAATCTACTGCCAATCATTAGCAGACCAGGGTTCTGCTGTGGCGACCCCTAACCGGGAAAAGCCAAAAGACACAACAACAGATGATATGCACCACTTCAGCTTTGTAAAAGGAAGATCATCCCTGTTCAGCCTAGTTGAGTTTTTTGAAAAGATTTCTGAGGCCATGGATAATGGGCATACATTCCACATTGCTTATTTGAACCTTTCCATGATCTTTGACACTACCTCCTGTCCAGAAAATACTGACAGACTTTCCCAACCCAGCATTAACCCATATATAACTCGCTGGATTGAACACTAGAATTAAGATTGGCAGTATTAGCTCTAAAATGAAGAATGTCACTAGATTGCCCCACAAGGGTCTACCCTTGGTAACCTCCACTCTGATATATATTTCTGTGAAATAAAAAGCAATATCAAATGAATGTGGCTGACCAAGTCTGCTCATGATGGCAAACTTGGGGCAGTCATAAGTTCCCTTTCTGATACTCAAATTCTCCAGCAAGTGCTAGACCATAAAATGATGGGCTTATTCTCAACATCACAAAATGTAGCAACATTTCTTTAGGTAAATCTAGTATCACTACTGCTTACCATATAGATAAAATTCCATTTAAATTTGACCCAGGCATCATGGATTTGGGTATGCTCTTTTTGAACACCAGTTCTACGTGGTGGTTAGACTTGCTTTTACTTTGCACAGTTTATCCTCCATGGTATCTCCTTATGGTTCAAAGGAGTTATAGTACCATTCTAATCATCCATTATTAGGCCCATCATTTCATATAATGCACCCTTTGGCACATACCTTTCCATTCACCTAAACCAGTTTTGAGACATCTCAGTGTTTCCTCACCAAAACTATCTCAGATGTTAGTGCCCTTAGCAACCCTGTAAGACTAAACACCTTGTCCCTCTACTCATTGTCATACAGTCTCCTGATGAGTGATCTCTGCTTACCATGCTCTAAACCACCTAAAACCTGTTGAACAAACATCATAGTCACAGGCGACTCAATTGTGAGACACACAGATGTCCCTCTCACCAGGTTGGATAAGGAAAAAGTCACAGTCAGCTTTCTGGCAGGTGCCAGGATCCACCACATCATACATGCACTCAAGTCTCAAAACAACAGGCACTGTTATGACTCCGTCATAGTCAATGTTGGTGTGAACAACTTGAGACTTACCTCACTGGACTATATGAAGAGAGACACAACTGAACTCTCTGATTATGTGTCTCAGGCAGGTATGTTCCTAGCCTTAAACAGCATTTTACCTTCACCTTGGAATATACCTCAATACAAATAAAAGAACTGATTGACTTCAACAATTGACTTAGTTGCTGGTGTCATTCTGAGGAGATCCGGTATCTGTCAGCATGGGACGACAGACCTTAAGGCTTTGCTAAAGATTGTTTTCATCTGTCATCCCTGGGATTTTGGTTACTGGCTAAGGATCTTGCCACCCCCATGCCTTTTTTATGCAATGTTACAAGAAAAAAATTTGTTACATAAAAATACCCTTTAAAAACAACCTCGGGGCATTGCTGTTAAACCCTAGAAGTCTAAACCAGAAACTGCACTCACTGGAAGCAGTACTCACCTTGGAAGATGCTAACATTTGTGCAGTCACTGAGACCTGGTTTAAGGCTGTGGAAAGCACCCCAGACCACAAACTAAAAGATGTGGTGTATCAATATTCATTAAAGAAAAATGCATCTCTAGATTGGTTAAACAGCACAATTTCCTTGAATTACTTCAGGTGCAAGTAACTCTAGCTAAGAATCCTCTTCAAGTCATTGCCAGCTATTGGACCCCATCTATAAATCAGGACATCCACTCAGCCTACTTGGATTGACTTGAGTCGATCAAGATAGCACAAAACACCCTGGTTTTGTGTGACTTTAATTACCTATCCATTGACTGGGCAATTTATACATGTTCTAACTCACTTGCCCAAAGGTTCTTGGACTTCATTAACTTTAATGCCCTGGACTAGCTGGTTGACAGACCCACAAGGGGCTCAAACATCCAGGTTCTGGTGCTCACTAACATTGGGTCCGCTGCACTACCCCCCCAGTGCATGGCCATCCTTGGTAAGATCTGACCACAAATCTGTCTTGCTAGAAGTAACTGTAACACAAGACAACCCCTCCCCCCCAGCAACAACTAGACTGAAAAACTTCTCCAAGGCCAATTACAACCTCTTACATGACAGCATGAATAACTTCACAGCCCCACCCCCCACTGATGGAACCGACACTTATACTTAGTTATACACCAATGCTTTTATAAGCACCAGTACAATTGTATTCACTCTGCCATACCTGCTATAACCAGATCTTCAAGGAAAAACAAACTTGCCTGATGGAAAACTGCCATTAATAGGTTATACAATAGGAGAAAGAAATTGCTGTCTAAGAGTAGGAAGGAACGGTTTCAGAACTGGAAACACTCTCTCCTCAACTTAAACAAGCAAATAAGACCTCTAGTGAAGTCCTCCAAAGCTAACTATGAATCCAAATTAGCTTCCCTATCTATGGATAACCACAAGGCATTCTTTAGTTACATCCATAACCTCAAAGGCAAGGCCCATATTTGCCCTGAACTTGTAGTTAGTAGTACTACATATACAGAACCTATGGATATTGCAAACATGCTGGCTGACAGGTTCAGTGAAAACTTCTCTACCCTCCCCCTGTCACATATACCCCAAAGCATCCCTAACACCCCCCCCTTGTATCTCTGAGAAGCAGGAATTAAATGCCCTCTCCAAGGCGAAAACTACAGCCTCTGTGGGCCAGACAACATCCATGGCTATGTTCTACATGGGATAAAACAGGAATTAGTGTCAGCATTGGGTATGTTTTTCAATAACAGCCTAAGCACTGGCTTTATCCCAGTGGAATGGAAAACAGCTACCATCATACCTTTGCACAAAGGCGGTACATCCACAGACCCTGGGAACTATAGACCCATTAGCCTGACCAGCCTTAACTGCAAGGCCATAGAATTAATCATCACGGACCTTATTATCAAAGATACAGGAAATGTTCAAACACTTAACCCCACCCAGTTTGGCTTTGTCTAAGGGAAATCATGCTTGTTAGACTTCGTGGACTTTTTTGAGACAGTCACCAAAGCCCTAGACAAGGGCAAATCTGTGCATATGGCCTACCTAGACTTAGGCAAGGCCTTTGACACAATTCCCCATTCCCTCACTCAGGCATCATTGATAAACTCACCAGGCTGGGTATCAACCCATATATTGTCAGATGGGTTGCAAACTGGCTCACTGATAGACTCTTATGGTCAAAACAGGGGACTCCACCTCCTCCAACAGACCCGTAACCAGTAATGTTCCTCAAGGATTGGTTCTGGGACCCCTACTGTTCAGAAACTACTTCTCTAAAGTACAGGCTAAAACTAAAGGACTATGGCTGACAAAGTTTGTTGATGACTGCAAACTGGTAGTGATCATTGAAACCCCTAGCAATGTCAACATCCTGCAAGAAGGTCTTACGCAGACAAATGATTGGTGCCAAAGTCATGGTCTTAAAATTAATGCAAAAAAGTGCATTATCATTCACTTTTACAAGGGTGATGTTCCTGCAACCTACCACATCAGTAGCAATACAGTAGCACACAGTCAGTGGTGAGACATTTGGGCAAACAGGTTGACAGCAACCTTAACTTCAATCACCATGTCTCCACAATGGTAAAAAGGGCATTTTATATTGTTCATCTCATAAGTAAGGGCATTTTCTCCAGAAAAAAAGAGGTTATAACCCCCCTGTACTCTTTCCTCATCGGTCCAGTAATAGAGCACAATGCTTCCTCTGGTATGTTCCTTTCCAAACATCTGCAGCAATTGGAAAGACCAGAAAGGTTCCTTACAAAGAAAATTTAGGGTCTTCAAGATCATTCTTTTGTGGGCAGACTGAAATAATTGTCACTTTTCTCTGTGTTGTGCAGACTGCTCAGAGACAGCCTGTACCTTGCATATAGAACAATCTCGGACCCAACTTTAATGGAAATGATGTACATTCGCAAGTCAAATGGCAAATGGGTCACTCACTCAAAAGACCTTAACCTGGTATGTAACAGCAACAGAACTTGCTAGAGAGACATATTTGTTTCACAGAGGTCACCCCACCTTTGGAACAAGCTTCCTACTCATGTAAAGCAAATCCCCTTGTTGGTCCTATTTAACAGTAATTTGGATGAGTGGATAGGTAACCAGAAATTCACCCCAGGGATTCCACCTGTGTCTCTCTTGGACATGGGGTGATAGACACCATTGAGAATATGGGTTGAAGTTGACTAGGCTTTTAATGGCCCTGGGGTCATTAGCCCAGTAACCTCCTATAATCCTATGATCTCCTTAACCAAAATAGAACAAGTGGTAAAACAATTGCTGTTTGCAGAGAAATCAACCTATATTATCACATTGACAATACCATATTGCATGACCAATACCAAGCTCATTTCTGCAAAAGGCTGTCATTACCTGTCAAGCAGACTACTTCCATAATAACATTTAAAACATTTCTGGATAACTGGATAGGTGATCGCAAAATGTTCAACACAGAGATATGTGCAGAAAGTTTACTTAATGGGGACACTGTCAGTCTACAACAAGTACTTGACGAAGTTACGGCTTCATGATGGTCTTCGTTGGCTGCAATCTTATGGAAAACATATGCATCTATAAATTTATTCTTAAGAAGTAGAGTAACTGTTTATGTTAATAATTAGGAAGCTTTATTAAAATATGTACAGAAATCATGTCTGAACTAATTAAATGTGTGTACATTAAATACTATCTGCCTTAGTTCCACTAGTGTTTGTAGTTCTGGTAAGCCCTGTTTTAAGACTATCGCATAATTCTTTTCCTAATAATCTAAGATAAGGAGCCCTCCAGAAAGAATTCAAAATGCTTAATATTTTGTTTTGTTTCAGCTTCTGAAGTTAAATATCACATTATGATCACATTATTAAACAGTAATTATAAAGAATGTTTATGTCCATTTAAATACTGACTCAAAAAGTCTATTGCAGTATAGACTATTGGAATATTCTCACAGCATTTATTGAGATAACATGATATTCCCAGGAGAAGAAATTGTGGAATAAGCAAGGTACGGTGGGTGGGAGTAGGGGATGATTATTCAGATTAAGACACGTGACTTTGCTTCATGAACCTGTGGTTGTGGCTGGGTGTGTCTTTGCTGAGTGGCAGACACATTTTAAAGATACTGCTATGTTTACGCCCCCCCAGTCTGTCTTAATCTGATTAATCAACACATAAATTAAGTGCCATTTTGAAATATTAGAGAAATTCCTAGTTGAAAGTTAGGCATTTTTCATTTGAAACACTTTGAGTCACTCTTTGTTTGTTTATTTAGTTTGCATTCACAGTAGAAAGATAAAACAAAAATGACATTAACAGTATTTGTTGAAAGATGGATAGTTACTATTAACTGAACAATATTGCATTGCCTGTCACTGCAATAACAAGAGACCTTTTCTTATAATGTATAATTGGATACTCAACACTTACAGTGTCACCAGTATATTTTAATTAGACTTATTTTGGTGATGCATTTTACACCTATGTTAATTCTATGTAATAAATATGCTGAATGTTACATTTATTGTTTTTTTTGTTTTAATGTATACAGACTTGTTTTAATTTGCTATAGTTTTATGCTACCTATTTGTCTAAGCATGCAGAGAAAGTCAGGTTATTCTCCACGGAAGGAAACACAGTTGTAATCAAATCAGAGAAATTGTTCAGCACTGGTTACTGTTTTGTAACACATTAAAGTTGGATTCAGTGGAGCTGAAAATTAACATCCTTACAAGTCCACTATTAGGCCTTACTGTTTTCAGTGCTAAAAGGAAATGATCTGAGTTCACTTTATTGTATATAAAACATATCTGATGCCAGAAGAGCTAAGAAAAAAAATTGTTCAACTCTGCTTGCACAGCAATATATTGCCTCTGGAAAATAAATGGTGATTGCTCACCTTAAGAAGGAATATAAACTTTTGCACTTTTTTAACTGGGCATGATTACATTTCTTATTTATCATTCAGATGTCACACTGCACTGACAGAGCCACATGTTACCGTGCATCTTGGTGTGTCTTAATCTGAATAATTGTTCCATGGAGTTCAAGATATGACTGTCCACAAGACTAGAAGACTGCCCTTTTCCATAACAACTGGCTCTTACTTCTATCTGGGAATGAATGAACCAGAGTGCTCTTTTCCCATTAGCTTTTAGAGTAGTGGGATGACTAGTAAGCTGCCATTGGGGTATATTAATTATAACTAATTATACAATGGTAGCTTGTCAGTATGCAAAAAATGTGCACACTGTTTAGTCATCTCAACCAGTGTTCCCATTGTAAAACTGAACATGTGCCAATAGAAAAAAGTCTAGCTGTTGAAGTCCAACCAGACTTTATTGTATTAATATATGCTTTGGAACTTAATACCCAGTAGCATAAATTTTGTTATTCTAAGAGCAACATTTACAATAGGGACTTTTGTCCCACTTATTTAAGGCTTTGCAGTTTTCTTGACTTAAAATTCAAGAAGTACATATGAAGGGCAGAGAAAATACAAGGAACATCAGGTACATTATGCAAAAACTAAAGAAACATATCTGGATTTCCTTGTATTTTTACCTTGTCCAGACTTCACAAAAAAAAAAAAAAAAAAAAAAAAAAACATAAATAAATAAATAAAAATAATTGAGATCTTGGTTTCTCCATTGCTTGCTTTCCAGAGCACTGATGTACTTTGTAAGCATGGGAATGTAAGTCCTATACACATGCACAGTACATCAGCAAAGCAGCAGAATGCAGAAACAATGAGGAAGAACACAATGACTCCATTATACAAAGACATTATTTAAGAAAAGTAAGCAATTTCTTTTTTAAATAATGTCATTGTATAATAGCAATAACTCGCTCATGGGTGTCAGTATATTGAAGGTTTACCCACGATTGCTTTGTTTAATCACTCAGGCTTTGTCCCAATAATCAAACCTCATTGATAGTGTGCAAATCTTCAATATAATGCACCTACTAATAGGTTATTGCTAAAATAATAGAGAAACAAATTGTTAAAAATGCCATTGTTTTTTCAAGTTTTAAAAATTGTATCTTCATTATATCGACACTCAAACTGCAGATTTTGCAATATATTAGATCTTAAAGAACTTTGTTTAATTACTCCAGGACAAAATTAAATGTTAAATATTATGTATGTCTTGAGACATAAAACATCTAGACTCTGAGTTTAATTTAAAACATTGCAACATGATGTGTCTTTGCTTATTGGTTTTGAAAACTTTGTATTAAAGATAAAGGCAGATAATGTGTGGTTTTATGACCATTTCTTATCTATGTTTGCTATTTTGATCTTCAAAGATTTTGTGCACTGTCTACTGGCTGAAAACAAATACTTGTGATCCTCCTAAATTAATGTGGTTGAATTACTTGATGTGAAAATTTCATTTTTTTCCCTTGGTGAGGGCATTTTATTGCAGCATTGTGTTTTTTCTTTATTTCAGATGCTCCCAAGTTTGTGTCAAATCAGACCACATATTATTCATGGGAAGGAAACTCTATCAACATAAGTTGTGACATCATGGCTAACCCACAAGCGTCAGTCAGATGGAGTAAAGAAAAAACACCTCTACCTACAAAGGAAATGGCCAATGTAAACATCTATAATACTGGAAAGAAAATGCTATTAGAGGTAAAAGAATCAGAGTTAGGTTTACATTCATGATAACTAGTCCCAAATTATGCACTGTGATAATACATATGAAAATTGCAATGTTACTGCTTAATTTCTGTGTGAGAAAACACACTTTGGGTTAAATGTCAGAAATATTTTTTTCTTTTTTTTTTTTTTTGCGGGGGGAGCTGCATATTTTTCCTTCTTTTCTGCAATGGTTTCTGCAACTTTAACTAGGATGATAATAAAATTCTGAATAACTTCATCTTGCCACTCCCAAACAGACTCTTAGAGTCAATGGAGGAGTAAAGGCATATAACTAAAATGTGGAAGGTGTCGGGGATGTCTGGAATAGCATTTTTCCTTTTCGTTTTGTTCTTATCTTTATTAAGAGAAAATAAATCAGCTGCCAAGTTTGTGCTTTCTTGCCTTGTCTCTTTCTTTAACTTGATAAACCATGATTTAAACAAGTAATAGCTTGAATCCTGTTTTCTGATTTTTATAAGAATGCAAAGTGATCTTTGACCTGGATCTTAGTTAAGAAGCTATGACAACAGTCTTCTTTAGTAATTTGTATGCTGTATGCCATTCCTATACATTTATTTTTCCCCTTTATTGCTCTCTTTCTCTCTCTGTGTCTCTCTATTTATATATATATTTGCATATATACATCTCTCTCTTTCTCTCTCTCTCTCTATATATATATATCTAGCTATATATATATATATATATATATATATATATAGATATATAGATATATATATATATATATATATATATATATATAGATATATATATATATATATATATATATATATATATATGCATATGAATATCCATATCTATCTATCTATCTATCTATATATATATATATATATATATATATATATATATATATATATATTCATCTCTCAAGCTCAGAAATCCGAAACATTGAATTTCATATGATCAAGACCATATGATCAATATTTCAGAATATCAAAATTCTGAAACAAATCAAAAAAAAAAAAAAAAAACAACAATTTAAATGTTTCTGCAGGGCAGCAAGCCCCCCTGCAAACCCCACACCGCCACTACTTAAATATTCCAACTACTAGATCGCACTACAGCTAGGAAAAGGGAAATTTCCCATTCCGCACTGTATGCAGATCTCCGTTCACAATGTCTTTATTCCAGACATTCTATCATATGGTAAGTGTCTATATATATATATATATATATATATATATATATATATATATATATATATATATATATATATATATATATATATATATGTGTGTGTGTGTTTTTGTTTTGTTTTGTTTTTGTTTGTTTGTTTGTTTGTTTTTCTGTCCAAGGCACATTTGAGAAAACAGATTAATGTTTAATTGTTTTTGTAGCAGTATTAACTCAGCAAGCTTGGTAATTCTTTCGAACTTTTTTTTTATTTACAGTCATGAGTTAACTGTTTTACATTTACATAAACTTAATCAGGTATACATAACAGATCTTTTGACATAAATTACCATCATAAGACATTGCTAAATCTTCATTTATTGATAGGAAGCCATTTCAGAAACACATGAAGATTCAGACTATGCCAGGTACTGTTCGTGAACAGATCTTTAACTGTTCAAAATGCATCATATTCTGTGTTTCCCAGGTGAATACCTCAAGATTGCAGTCAAAACAATCTTGTACCCCATCTCCATATTCATAAACAGATCAGTCACTGAACAACAGATTCCAACCCTCTGGAAAATCTCCCATATAATACCAATACACAAAGGCAGCAACTCCACAGACATGTCAAACTACCAGCAAATTGCCATACTATCTCCCTTATCAGAAGTCCTTGAGAGATGTGTACATTTCCAAATACTTAACTATTTGCTGTCTAACAATCTTTGGCTGAAACACAACATGATTTCTGCACGAACCATTGTACCACTACCATCCTGATCAGTTTCACCAGTACCATAATTCAAGACTGGAATAAAGGTAATCTTGTCTCTACCATCTTGTTGGATCTCTCCAAGGCCTTTGATATGGTCTCTCACTCTAAACTGTTAACCACACTCTCTGAACAAAAACTCCACAACTCCACACTATCTTGGTTTAAAGACTATCTCTCAAATTGTCAACAAGGCATTAAATGGGAAAACACCATATCCCATCTTCTCCCTGTAAACTTAGGTGTTCCACAGGGATCCTTTCTTGGAACCCTACTCTTCACCACTTTTACCAACAACCTACATAAAGCCACCTTCCATGCCAACTTTGTCCAATATGCTGATGATTCTACCCTAATCTGCTCTGTGCCATGTCTCCAGCAGTTACACCTATTACACCAAATCACCCAAGAATCCTTTACAGCAATAAAAATTGGCTATCTGACTCACGACTAATACTCACCCCAAAGAAAGCCCAGCTGATGCTATTCTCCTCATCTGAAGCTTCAGACCCAGTTCCCTTGTTTAAAATGACATCATTCAGTAACACCCCATCACACCAGTCACACACACTAAATTATTAGGAGCAATCATAGATCACAATATGAAATTTGACAAGTATGTAGCTCAAACCATCAGAAAAGTTCACAAAAAACTAGGTACCCTCTAAAGATGCCAAAATTACCTAACCTCTGATATCAAAGTCACCATTGCAAGAACCCACCAACTCTCCATACTGCTCTATGCCTCCCCAGTATTAATCAACCTAAATAAAGCTGACCTTAACAAACAAACTCTCTGCTTTAACAAAATATCAAATATCAAATACTAACTGTCTGCTATAACAAAATATCAACTCAGCCTCCAGATGCCACCATTGTCAATTCCTTAAAAAATTATCCTGGCTGGAACTACAAAATCTTTAACCAAGTTGCAATAGCCCATTAAATCCTCTATAAGCCCAAAAAGTCCCCAGCCCTACAAGGGCTATTGCATGCCTATACCAGCTATTGACCACTAAGAAGTACCAACGAAGCACTGGTTGAAATTTCTCAAAGTAATTATAACTCTGGAGACTCCCTGTATGCAAATGCTGTCACAAAAACATGGAAACACTCTTCTGCTTGAAATCCGATCACTAGACAGCATACATAACTTTAAGCACCTCCTAAACTCTTACTTATCCAACTCATGGGTATGCTCCTGCTCTTGTTCTGGGTGAATTTTGTCAATTTACCTACTCCCACCTTTTATCTTTTTCTCTCAGAAATGTATCTTACACAACTATTAATCCACAAAAAGAAAAATAATTATTAGTATACTTTTTGTTCTGCATAATCTTATGATCGACTGTTTCTGGTTACTGATGCATCTACTATATATTCACTACATTCTACGTTTTCTATTACTGTAAGGAGGTTCCCCCCCCCCCCCCCGCTAAAAACAGGCAGCTCGGACACTTCCTGGTCAAGAAATGTAAAATAAAAATAGTGAGGTCATTAGATACGCTAGGGTAAGAAAGAAATTGCAGAATATTCTGGCATTTTGGAAACACTACAGACATCCTGCAAAGATAGTTTCATTTGAGGAATATCTCTAAAATTTGTTGGAATCTTCTTTCCATTATGATATTCATATTCTTGTACTTTTTATTATTAGTTTCAGGAACAGCTGGGCTTTCAAAGCTGAAATGTTATTGCACTGTATTGGCATGCTCTTTTGTCCAAGCACTAATTTATTTTATTTCATTTATTTGACATTTGTTTATCAGATATTTGTTTACAGATGTCTGGGATAATATCCCATTTTCAGGGGAGGCCCAGGCGGAAAAGCTACACTTTGATATACTATGGTTACAGTTAAATAAACTTATTACATAGTCAAATACATAAACATGACATATTAGCTAAATAAAAACTCAGCTTCAGTGCATACAGTGTGAACCTATACATACATAGTGCAAATATTTGGACAGCTATAACAAGTTGAAAAATGACACTTTTGATAGATAAAGCAGTCACAAATTGCAGTTTATAGGGATGGCATTAAACTGAGTATACTCTTTAGAACCGAGATGACTAGGTAACATAGCCTAAGCAAAATACATTTGATCTTTGTCTAAGAAATAGATTTTACTAATTCACCCTTACTCAACATAGTAAAAGTATGCTAGTGGTAAGGGAGGGAGTAGTTCAGTCTGGGGTACTGCAGGAGCAGAGACAGGTTTATTCAGGTAATCTTTTAGTAGTAGTTTGAAGACAGAGAGGTTAGACGTAGATCTAATTTGCAGAGGGGGTAGAATTCTATTTTTTAGTGACACAGTATTTCTAGAGACTATGGTGAGATGATTTGCATGGTTCATGTATGCTGAGAAGATCATCATCATCTTCTTTTGGCTGTTCCTGTTAGGGGTCGCCACAGCAGATCATCTGTTTCCATTTCTTCCTGTCCTCTGCATCTTGCTCTGTTACACCAACCACCTGCATGTCCTCTCACCACATCTGTAAACCTTATATTAGGCCTTCCTCTTTTCCTGTTACCTGGTAGTTTCATCCTTAGCATCTTTTTCCCAATATTCTCAGCATCCCTCCTCAGCACATGTCCAAACCAACGTAATCTTGCCTCTCTGGCTTTGTCTCCAAACCTTCCAACCTGAGCTGACCCTCTAATATACTTATTCCTAATCCTGTCCACCCTCGTCACACCCAGTGCAAATCTTAACATCTTTAACTCTGCCACATCCAGCTCTAACTCCTGCCTTTTTGTCAATGTCACTGTCACCAACCCATATAACATAGCTGGTCTCACTACCCTCTTGTAGACCTTCCCTTTCACTCTTACTGGTACTCATCTGTCACAAATCACTCCTGACACTCTTCTCCACCCACTCCATCCTGCCTGTACTCTCTTCTATATGTATGCTGAGAAGATGTTGTTCATTATATCAAAGTAGTCTATTAGGGTGACAGGAACTGTAAATAGGAATAAAAGCAGAGCAATCATCAGTTTTGTGAATAATGTTGTGCGTGCATATAAACTGTATGTAATCTAAGTGATGAGATAGTTTGAGCCAATTCAAGTCCGTAAGAACTATACAGTGGTGGCTGCAGTATTACTTGTGGGTGGCAAAGTTTGCAACCTTATTATATCATGCCACCATCTTGTTTTTAACTGTAACACAAAGGTTGGTTAGGATGGGTGTGCAGTATAAGATAGATGTGAGAAAGTAGGAGGAGGCAAGAAGTGGTGGAGGTTTTCTGGTTTTGCTAAGGACGTTTTTATGCCTGAAGAGCATTCCTAATTTTTTATTTGCTTTTTCATTTTATTTTGAACATGCAGGTCAAATTTACAGTTATCTATAATAACTCCAAGAAATTTTTTATGGAGACAACTTCAATTTCAGTTTTGTTTAGTGAAAAGATTTTGAAATTCATCAAGCATATGTGATTTGGGGAAAATGGCAACAACTTTTTTTTTTTTTTTTTTTTTTTTTTTTTTTTTTATGTTTGAGTAGTAGCTGGCTATTATGAAGCATTTCTCATTTGAAGAAAAAGCTTCTTGTGTGATATGGAGGAGTTAAGGCAGGCAGCACATAAAAGAGGAGCATCATTAGCATATTATATGAGAGGCTGGACCTATGGAGGTATAGAGGTCTTTGATAAAGATATTAAAGAGGATGGGACCAAGAATAAAGCCTTGGGGTACACCACTGGAAACTTGCAGGAATGGAGAGAGAGAGCATTTTGCCATTTTACATACTGAACCTTGTCAGATAACTAACTATTGAACAACATTAATGAAAAGGGGGTAGTCCAAGTTGAGACAGTTTATACAGGAGTTTATGGTGAGAAACTGTATCAAAAGGTCTAGGCTGGTCGAATAATAAATAGGAGACAAGGTTAGTTTGTGAGTGAATGACAGGAGGGCAGCATTGGTACTGCGTGCTGGGCAGCAGCCATATTTGGCGGATGTTAAGATCCGTTCTTGTAGAAGATAATGAAAGGAGCTGCTTATGAATGCATATTTCAAGAATTGTTTCGAGAGGTGACCCAAAAGTTAGAGACATCAGCCAAGATGCCACCATTATGAACAGGGATAATATAGGATTTGTTCCCCATAGTGAGAATATATATGCAAGTATTGATCTGTTGATAAGGATTAAGACTGGGTATGCTATGGTATTGGCAGCTATCTTTAGGTATTTAGGTGGGAGGTTGTCAGCTGCAGTGGAGCAAGGTTTGAGATTAAGAAGAAGTCCTAAGTGGAAGTTGCTAGTAATGGATATGCAGGATAAATTATTTTCAAATGGGTATGCTGAGGCTGAGAGAGGGTAAAGGAAGTGGCACTGCAGTATCTATGGTGTTTAGACAGTGCTGGTTTTGGTCTTAACTGTTGTTTGCTGAGCACCTCAGAGGTATATATGAAAATCAGGGATGGGGCAAGAGCCTCTTTCAGGTGGTGCAGGAGTCAGCACTTACCAGTAAAATCAAATGCTTACACTGATTTAAAATATTTTCCATATGAATATTTGCAGTGTTGTTTGCAAATTAAAAGTTTTATATGAATTCTGTTCTATTTCGACTGAGTATTACAACATATTTCACATTAGATCCTAACTTTCCTGCAAATGGTGATTTATGTCAACAATTTCCACATTGTTTGGTAAAGAATCTACCCCTTTCCTTGTTCTGTTTATGCTAATTTCAAACAGGTTTATTCCTTAATCTTTTGCAGGTTGTATTTGTCACACCTTATGTACAGTTTTTGAATAAAAATAGATCAGACTAGTTCCAACTGAAAGCTTAAAATAAATACAATATAAAAATACAATGCAATGAAGTATAAACTAAAATCTTAACTGAGCCACTCCTTGCCTCTTAGGGATATTCATTAAAAATGCAACTCTAGTATAAGTGAAAATGGAGACAATTTTTTTAAAGTGTGTTAAAACTCACCATTTAGAAATGGAATGAAAAAAAAGATTATATATAAAATTAAATAAAACAAAATATAAGTTGTACGTCTTTTAAATGAATTATGTAGCCCCTGCAAAAGTAATCACTTTGATCCAGTGGTGGCTGGTGACTTCAAATCAAAGGGGGGCTGCAGGAGAAAGCTGAATGGGTGGGGTCAATGGGAAGGAGTGCGGCCAACTAGAAACAGTAACTTTAATTAAATACGCTGCCCTGGGCGCCAAACCGTTATTATGAGAGTCCAATCAAGACAAAATGAAGTGTAGAAGAAAAAAAACATTTCAATGCATTGACTGCATGACAGCTTACTTAATATCTAGATGGAAACAAAAAGGTTCTGAGGTATGAAAAAAATAAATTACTTTTTAAATACATTATTGGAATGCCAGTCAAAATCAGGTATAAGAAAAACAAGCAGCACTCAACTCAAACCACTTCTCCTTGCACTGCAGTTCTAATTATAATTTATATTCAGCTTTATAAAGTACCAAGTACCATGCTGAAAGTAGCAATTTCTGTGATACCCCCACTTGTAAAAATGTTTCTTATCCAGAAAAGAACTGCTGCCTGATAACAACTATCTACTTGTTTCATGGGGAAAACATGATCAAAGTAAAAAATGAAAAGCAAACAAGAAACAAGCTCAAGATACATTGCTTAAAGGATTACTGTACAGGTAATGGGCCACACATGATAGCCTGGCATTATGTTTGGTTTACAGGTAAAGCCTGCAAAGATGACTGCAAGTCTCCAACAAATGTAATGAGCTTCTTAAAATAATGTAATCCTGTCCTTTATTACAAATGCTGTCATATGCATTTCAATACCCAAGGCTTATACATTATCTAGTTATGTAAGTATTCTCTGCATGGCAACAACAGAAAGGCTTTCAATGTTGGCAATTCTTTAACAGTATGCTTATTAAAGCTTACTTGCATCTTAAAATCTCAGACAAGCTTACCTGATGGTCATTAAAGCATTGCTAATTAAACACAGAGCAACAGGCACTTTCCGAGTAATAATAAGCATAAATCAACAGTATAAAAATATGACAGAAACCAGAACATTCTGAAAAATCAAGGGCAGAAGAAAAGTAGCACTTGTGTCTACCTTGGATGGGGGATACTCTGCAAATTTACACTGCGTAACTGCTCCTTGCCTTGCTTGGACACATCCAGAGTCACTACATGGGGGAGTGGGGTGCAACAAGTATGTCACAATTTGAAATGTCTCTGGCTGACTGTGATGGCCCTGACACATTTGTCATACCTCTCAACCTCAGAACAAGAAATATCGACAGAGCCATACATAGAAGTGGGACAAAGGCCCAAAAATAAGGATAATTTTTAAATATTGCTCTTATAAACTTAGAAAGATAATAGAATAGTAGGTCTTGCATTAGTATGAATTTTCTGAATGGTATGAAATCTGAAACTCAGATGTCTGTCATTATTTTCTAACTTCAGTCTTTAATGATTTGCCACTAGTTTGCCAAAAAGCACAATTTTATGAAAAATGGACCGAAAATGTGATGCAAAAATATAAAATATCCATACAATACAGCTGGGAACCTGTCAAAGAAGGGACATTTTTTTTAATATTAGTACTGCTAACCTGAGCAGCTGACAAAATAAAAGAATCTACATGCATTTCTGAAATAAAAGGAATCTAGAACTATGATTATTACAGTTATTTCTTAACTGTAAGCCTTCCACGTTTTCTTCCAATATTGCTATTTTGCAGCGGGATTATTAGGGGAAGAGCAACATTTTGAGACATAATTGGGGATAGTTGAGAGGTCTGAGAGGTTTGGATATGCCTAATTCTATAAGGCAATTTATTTGCACGTACCTCTGAACTTTGCAGCACAAGAAATCTGGAAAAAGCCACATTTGGGGGGGGGGGGGCAAAAGACCAAAAAACAGGGACACATTGTAAACATTGCTTGCATAATGTTGGAAAATTATTAGAATAAAATGCTGTTTCACGCCATACATTTTACTGCCAAGTATTGAACCCAGGACCCTGTGCAAAACAGTCACAACAACATACCACTATGCCAAATAATCTGTTTTATGAAAGAAAGGAAGACTGAAACTTAAATGGCTACCATTTAGTGAATTTAGTTCTCACCATAGCTGGCAACATCTAACACAAAACACCTGAACAAAGCCAATTATGGAGGAATACAGCCCCCAAACATATTCAGTGAGTTCAGTTATCACCATAGGTCTCAACCTTGGCAAAAAAACCTGGATGAAGC
Organism: Protopterus annectens; assembly: GCF_019279795.1. Classification (NCBI taxonomy): domain Eukaryota; kingdom Metazoa; phylum Chordata; order Ceratodontiformes; family Protopteridae; genus Protopterus; species Protopterus annectens. The sequence goes on along the minus strand of NC_056735.1, from coordinate 1,592,316,927 downwards.
CAATAATGGGGGAATACAGTCCAAAAAATAGGGACAAATTTCAAATATCCATTGAGGACACTAGATCAAACCCATGGAGAACATACAGACTCCACACAGAAGGCACCACAGCCAAGAATCAAACCAGACATCCTGTAGTTGTCAGACAACAATGCTACCACTGCACCACTGGCTGCATTAAGAATCAAAAATACAGAAATCACAGATTTTATGAAGAACAGAACAGAACAAATATGAGGGAAAAATCTGCAATTTTTTTTTTACAAATGGTGGTAGGTAGGCAACTCATGCTCTTGCCACTTGGACCCAAGGTACAGAGTTCAAGCTTAATTCTCTACTCACCACCATGTAGCAACTGGGGCCTTACACACAAGCTCTACTGAGTAATGCAAAAATAGTTATGTATGTGATCTTATGCAAATGCTTTTTAATAAAAAAACATTTTACCCCTTTTGAGCAGCTTAGTGGCTTTGTTTGCTGAAGAACATATCATAGAAAGAAATTCAGTCAATTAACGTCATCAGGTCGAAAGGTGGTTGATACCATTATATTTGTGTACAGCAGATCACATAATGGTTAGGTTTTGTGTTGGGTAATGCTAAGTGAATATAGTTCTATATGCAAACGAGCTCTTTCCAGAACATGTTAGCTCATTTTTACTACAACATAACATGTAAGGTAGCATAGCATGTCTGAATACAATCTGGATTTTATATGCTACCTTTCTATGTTAACTTATGACCCTGGTAGTCTAGAATAGGTACTGCTTCCTAATTCTTTGATGCATTATCCCATTCTGCCCTGTATTTCCCAAAAAAGAAGCAATTACTGACTTTCTAACCAATTTATTGCTATAATATGACACTTCTCCAAGAATGAAACTTCAAATAAAGTTATAGACCATAAAACTCAGAAACAGCATAAACTCATGTTACTATCAAGGCCATACTGACAGAGTCACATGACAGAAAGCTCTGCCAGACTGCCTCACTTACTTTTCAGCCAAAAGGTCACCTCACCATGATCATTAGTGAAACTTGCCTTTATACACACACAGCATCTGTACAGAGCTTAGTTCCTTATTCTGAAGCTGGAGTGACCCAGGTAAGGGATAGCAAGACTGAACAAGAGGGAAGGTTGCAAAGTGACTGACCCTCCCCTAAAAAAGGAAGGGAGGGAGGAGAGTGGAGGGGTTAAACTCTGTTGCTTCCTGTTGAAATGATGGTGATAGTAATAGACCTGGTCATGAAATACAGCTCTTTCACAAGCTGCATGCCACCTCACCCCCATGAAGCAGATGGAAAAAATAGTTTGTAGCAGAAGTCTCAGTTGTTCTTTTCTACCCCACATTCCCCCAACAAAATAACAAACACAATCACTGACTTTGTGACCAGTTTATTACTATAGTACAATACTTTTCCAAAAATGAAACTTCATCTAAACAAATAGAACATATAACTCAGAAGAAGCATAAACCATGTTACTAACAAGGCTGTACTTACAGGGTCACATGATAGAGAGATCTGCTGGTCCAGCCTGCCTCTTTTTCAGCTAAGTGGCCTCCTTACCATGCCAACTTGAGAAACTTGCTATTTCCTACAGCTTACATTTCTCTGTCCTGAAGTCGGAGTGACCAAGAAAAGGGACATGGGAGTGAAAAAAGGAAAGTTTTTTCAGTGACTGCCCACTGGGCTGCACTTATGCTTCCTGCCCTCTCCTCACTTTCCTGTTCATAATAAACCACACATGCCAAGCAGCATTTAACAATTCCAAGAAAAGCTTAATACATTTTTAAACTAGCTCTGCAAAACTTTTTAAAATTACACACTTTTTTAAAACAAAGGATTACAGGGATAACAATTTAATCGAACAGCGAGCCAGACTGACATTAAATAAATCCAAACCTATATCAGGCAGGTATACCCCATCACCCAGAGAACAAATTACATGCTTATCAGCAAGTTTCCTTTGTTCAGTCACTCCAAAACCCAACTGAGGGTTGTACTAGCCACCCTATTATCCTGAATTTGCAAGTTGAATCTGATGCTTTATAGGAAACAGCAGCCCTTGCTCACAATGATCTTGGAACAATCGACAAGCAGACAACCAGTAGGCAAGGGAAGATTCGCTGAATGTTCACAATGTATATCATGATGAACAAAAGAAGCCTACAGATAGGTACTGTCACAATGTCATTGCCCCCTGTGTGGATGATAAATATATGTGGCTGGCAAATATTCACTAAAAACAGATATAACACTAGCTCACACACAGACACACACACACACACACACACACACACACACACACACACACACACACACACACACAATCCTCACCTAGAATGGCTGCGAGACCTTCCAACATCGGGAAAATAAATCCAGCCTGCGACTGACATCGGGAAATAATTCCAATCCTGCATCCATCCGCCTGGAGTGAGCTCCTCAACCGCGCAAGCTAGCAATAAAAGAAATCCATCCTCACCCACGCAAGCTAATGATAAATTCTCCGGTCATCGCGAGACAAACCTCACCTTTCTCCCGATTGGTTCCAGCTACGCAAATCTCTCCTGATTGGTCTAGCCTGCAGAAGGAGCAGTCCGGGAGCTCTTCTGTTTTGTGTGGTTATCACCACACAGACTTCTGGGCATTTGTGGGGCAGAGATGCTTTTTCCCTTATCCAGACTGCTTGACAAAGCAGTCTGGAGTTCTTCTGGGTTCCGACCAGTGCGTGTGTGCATGCATGGACTTCCAGGATTCATAGTTAACTGTTTTTTTTTTACTTTTCTTTTTTTTTTGTTTTCTAGGTGGGTTTTCATTTTGTTTTCTAGGTGGGAGGGCTGCAGACCTGCCGTCCTATAGCACGAGCAACCCCTGCTTTGATCTTTTTCTCTAGTATTCTTTGTATGGAAGCAGAATCAATATGAGAAATTTCTAGTTTTATAAAATAATGTGACAATCGCAGATCAATCAGTATTAGTTTGGGTGTTTGGGGGAAGTTTGTAGTATTTAAAATTATATCTTATTTTTCTTTTTCTGCTACCTGACTTCCTGCCACTCATCAGCTGCCGTTGACTCTTCCAACAATTAGTTTCTAACTGGAATGGGAGCCATCACCAGCGCATTTATTCTCTTACAAAGCAAAAAACAATTGCAGGTTTGTCATTCAGACAGTCGTCAGGGACCCCATTCCTGGCTTCAGAAACCCTTAACATCCCTCAGTAGATTCTTCACTACTATAGCTGTCATTCATGCTTTTAAGAGGTTCATAGAGAAAGAAGAAAACAAAAAAACAGCACTTCAAACAGAAATCTGTCAATTTGGTGCAATGTAATGAAGCCTTAGCAAGAATCCAGAAAATCTAACAGTGATTAGCAATTGGTGCACTAAAAAAGTTGGGAAAAGGATGGGAGGTGTGAGAGTTAAATACAGGCTTGACTATCTTGGGTGGAGGGGGGGTGGGCCAGAAGATGTTTCACCAATGCCAGTGCAGACTTGCATTCAATACAGCCATACCCAGAGATGTGGGGTCTGTTTCACAAGCCTGTAATGGTAACCCTCATTAGCACATGGGTAGGGTAATTCACATATGGGTGAGGATGGTGTAGGTCAGCAAATTTAGCCACTAAGGAATGGGGGTAGAGCTTAAAATATAAATCTCCAGAACACAAATAACTGCAGTGAATAATAATAATAATGAGCTTGAAACCAAAAAACAATAACGTTTTTCTCAAACAGCCAGCACGAAGGAGACTCAGACACAAATGATATTTGAGCACTTTTATTCACTTTCTTGTACAAAGAACTTCTTCAGAATGAAACAAGTAACTTCTTTTCCACATTTTAAACTCAACTGCATAAATCACGTGACTACCTGAGCCAGTAGAAACAATGAAGCAATTAACTGATAAAAGTTCTAAAAGCAACAGTGTATCTAAAATACAAAATATGCTTCCGCAAAAATGCAGCAATGATAAAACACAACACTTAGTACTATTAAAGTCGCTGTGCTAATAAAAAGCATTTGATACTGAAAAATTCATTCAAGCCTGTTTTTTATCGGCCTGTAATTTAATCTGCTATTGTGTTTCTCGGCACTCGGGCAGTGTGTTAAAATCACCAAAAAAATTGTTTAAACTTACTGTATCCAAAACAAAAAAGAAGCAGGGAGATGCAATAAGCCCTACATGGTCACTTTTTACTGTCTAAGCATCATGGTGCAACGTGCACATGCTAGCAATGAAATTTAGATTCAGTAAGCGCTGTGTAGAGGAACACACCCCTACACAAACAAAGTAAACACCTTGGCATGCTAATTACAGCATAAGCAACTGAACTGCATGCCAATCAACCCATCCAATACAGTGGAGCTATTCAGCAAGCTATAAAGCATCTGTGTAGACTATGTGCAGGTTTTTCCTGTGAATGCCAAAACTTTTGAAATATAGTCATGGAAAGGAGACGACACAGACAGAATGTTAGCGACCAATTTATGCTTTAATTCATCTGTATGTGTTACTGGCTAAAGCCAGTGCTGCTGCTGCCAATAGGCCTAGACTGAGAAGTAGAAGAGTTTTCAAGCCCTATTTAGCATTTCACAGCCTACATGATGTGGAAATTGTAGAGTGCTACAGGGTGGACAGGGACACACTACATGAACTCTGCAACCTTTGCTGTCCTCAACTGAGGGAAACCCATCCAAGTGGAGACAAAGGTATACATAGACCTTAGAAACTTAGCTACAGGTACCTTTCAGTGACCAACAGTTGACATGGTGGGGGTATCACAGATATCAGCATCCAGGATTCTCCACCAATTCCTGAAAGCTATGCTCCAATATGCCAGTGACCATATATGTTTTCCCGTAGTTCTTAGAGGGAGAGTCAGAAATATGTAGAAGTTCTACCACATAACACACTATCCTGAAGTACTGGGTGCCATAGATTGCACACATATGGAAATGAAAGCACCACCTGCAGAACAGGATAAGCTCTACATAAACATAAAGGGCTACCTCTCTGTCAACTGCCAAGTCGTGTGCAATGTCAAGGGAATCAACTTGAAAGTGTGTGCTGGTAACCCTGGCAGTTACCATGACTCATATATCTGGTACACCTCCCAAATGTACAAAATGCTTGCTAGGGAGGATATCCCACTGTGCCATTTACTGGAGGATGCAGGCTATGCACTGGAACTGTGGCTGATGAAAACCATCAGAAATGCATACACACCCATGGAAGAATGCCATAATGAGGCATACACTCAAACCAGAAATATCGCAGAGTATTTGTCTGGACTGCTGAAGTCATGGTTCTATTGCCTACATACATCTGGGGTAACCCTGCAGTACAATCCATGGACATGTGCAGAAACACTTCTGTATATATCATGCTGCACAATATAATTCTAAGGAAACAGCTTCAACAGGATCAGCAAGGGGAAGAAGCACACATTCCATCAACAATGCCAAGGTCACTGGAGCCACAGGCAGATGAGGAGTCAGACAGGGAAGCACCAGCTGCTATGGGTGTAGGCAGAAGAAGGCATGCTCATTATGCCCTCACATTGGGAAAAGAGACAACGCATAGGGCACTCACGCACCACATAGGGCCCCTAAACAGTCCCTTCCATCTGGAAGCAATTTTACATCCTTCCAATACACAAAGGAGGAAACTCCATAGATATAACTATTTTTAGACCCATAGCCATACTCTCACCACTCTCCAGAATTCTGGGAAAGTGTATACACAATCAAGTCTTACACTACCTTCTGCAAGAAAATCTACTCACACCTAACCAACATGGCTTTCGTCCCATGCACAGCACTACAACAGTTCTCCTGTCTTTCCTAAACTCTGTATCACTAGCTGGAGACAGTAACAGACTTATTTCCTGTCTCTTCATTGACCTCTTCAAAGCCTTTGATACAGTCTCTTATAAACTCCTTCTCCTTAAACTAGAAAACTTACACTTCTCTCCATCCATCATATCTTAGTTTAACAGCTATCTCTCTGATAGAATCCAATCAGTCAAATGGCTCTCAGATTTCTCCCCTCTTCTTCCTGTTAAAACGGGTATTCCACAAGGCTCCATCCTTGGGCCACTTCTTTTTAACATCTTTACCAACCTTCTCTATTCATCCTGTCCTGGATCCTCACTGATACAATATGCAGATGATTCTACACTTATCACTATTGCCGTATCACCAACTCAACTAAAATCACGCACACAGTCCTCTTTTAACTCTGTAGAAAACTGGCTATCTGAAAATCAACTTATACTTAATCCAAAGAAAACCAAATTACTACTCTTTCTCCCTAAAAGCCTTAACCACATAAAGTCTTCCTTCTCTATATTGTCACAAAATAGCACTCAAATACAGGTGGACACCAATTCAAAACTCTTAGGTGTTACTATTGATGATAGACTAACCTTTGATTTACACGTCAATAATAATATCCGAAAAATACATCTCAAGCTAGGTCTCCTCTATAGAAACAAAAAATATCTTAACAAAACAGCAAAACTACCCCTTTCAAATGCCTACCTTTTACCTGCATTACTCTATAGGTCCCAAATTCTTACCAGCCTCAACACTGGACTACTAAACAAGTTAGAAACAATTTATAATAGGATTGCCAGATTTGATGCCCAAAATTCTTACAAGTCCCATCACTGTCTCTCACTAAAAAAACTGAATTGTCTAGAATTACCTGACCTGCTTCAGTATAATCACTTTCAGATTATTCACTCCATTCTCTACAAACCCTCTTTCTGTCCAACTATCTCATCTCTAATCTCTCATTACCTACTCGCTAGATTATTCCGCAGTTCTGAACAAGGTCTACTAAAAATCTACAACCAAGGACCAAAATGGGTCACTTAATCTATAGCTTTAACCCTTCCAAGGCCTGGAATAACCTACCACTAGATATAAGATCCCTTCAACATCCCAATTAATTCAAAACCGCTAGAAAAAAATACCATAATGAAAAATGGGCCTGCCAATGTAATTATCCCCTTTAAACACCCCCTATAACCTTCTATTTCCCTTCTCTCTTCCTTCCTTTCAATAAACAACCTTACTACTTTATCTTCTCCTCTTGCTACATCACTGTACAAACATAACTAGTAAAATATTTTGGCTATGTAACTATTGCACTATTATGTAAATAATACGTAATTATGAATGTATCCCTCTGATGAATGCATTTCTGTATGTATTTCACTTGCCACAGTGTGATGTATGACATTGTAATGCAATAATGTGTGGTACTGATGAATGTATTCTATATGTATTCAATATGTAAAATTTCTATTTTTCTGTTGGAGCTTTACTCCTCAGGCCTCTGCTGAAAATGGGCAATTGTAGCCCAGTCGGATAAAACCAGTCAACAACTATAAAATAAATAATAATAATAATAATAATAAATGAATAAATAAATAAATAAAACCTTCCTCCTACTCACACACATATAGTAACATTGATGCCAGATAACTCATACAACCTTTACCTCCCCATGTCTTGGATGTGTACTGCTTGCAACAGACAGAGTCAGCCCTAAACTAAAACTGTGGCAAATGTTGCATTTATAAGGCAAGTCATGATCCTGGAGTTTATTGTTTAATAATATAAATGTGTGGTATATCCTTGTATTTAATTACTTGGTGTGGTAAGCAAATAAAAGGTGGGAGATTTGTACAGAAATTAACTTAACATGTGGCAGCAGAGACTTATATGACTTATATGTGTCCATTGCTAAGTATTAGGCCTCAGGCATCAAAGATTCAAACAGTCATACCTCTCAAATGTACTGAGAACCCTGAGTTTAGCACTATACATTTATACTGGAAAATCATTAAATCAAGACATTAGAAAGTAATAATACACATTGCAGTTTCTGACTTCACAGTCCTCACAAGCTCATTCACTCTAACGTTGGGAAATTTTGATGCTATCAACTGTCTAACTTTCCGAAGCCAGTATAAGTCAAAGCTAAACCTACCAGTTCAACAACACAAATGCAGGTATTCTAAGCACTGAGTTAGCTAGTCACCCTGAGTATCAGACACAAAGCTTATGTATCCCTGAATCCAAAAGACAGAAAACAGAGATATGGCTCAAGTATCATCATTTGTATAAGGTATCATGTGGGGGGGGGCAGGAAGCCTATGCTAACACAAAAGGTCAATGAGTGTGCGTGAGTAAGAAAGAGAAGCAAGCAGACATTTGGATAAACCAACAAATGGCCAATGAGACAGAATGAGTAACTGTTGTGTGTGTGTGTGTGTCTGTAGGAGTCCTCTAGGTGAAATTTGTGTGTGAGTGTCTGCATGAATGCAGTCAAGCTCTGCACTGGCTCTACATTTTGGTATGTTGGACAGGTGTGAGCCATGAATGATAGAGGTGGCAGTTCATCGTTGTCATCCCTGTCCATGACAAATGTCTCTGCCAGGAGTTGCACTGGCATGTCATGACAAATGTCTCTGCCAGGAGTTGTACTGACATGTCCACCCCCATGGTCAAATGCAGTGCTGCTACCTAAATGCAGCTGATGTCTGCTGAAAAAGCTCTCTTCACTGGGATGCCTAGGATGCCTAGCACCATGACCCCATGGCCTGCCACATCTGAGTGTGGACAGCATACTCATTGATGGAGCACTGGAAGTACTGTCACACAGGACAAAAATGAATACCTACACTACTATAGTCCAACATATGCTAACAAAGTAATAGTGCCACCACTATTACAGACAGTACAGCAATGCACACAACAGACCTGACATCAACAGAACACACAAATATTTATTTAAATTGCTCAGCAGTACTGACATATAAATGTTTGGCTTACCATCTGCAGATGAGACACTGCTCTGCAATCCATATGACCCTGGAGGAAGTTAAGCAAGAGGAAAAGGAAACATCACAATTAAAAGTAACACAGGGGTAATAATTATACCCCTTTATATGTCCATTATCTATACTTTCAACAAGAACATGGCTGACATCTCCAGTCTTAGCTAATAATTATAGCAATTTTCAATCCGCCCAAAAAATGACATATGACATAGAAGTAACTTATTAATTTCAATTGTTTTACTAACAGTATTAAACTGTTGAGATACCAAAACCTACATGGAAGCTCCTCCGCTTGTTTGCTGTCTCTGAAACTATTATTCTGACATCAAGCACATGCTGTACTGCACTCTCCTAGGAGCTGTCTGGATCCCTGATATTTGCCAGGAACTCAATATTGGGTGTTAGTGGTCACTCCCTAGCAGGCCATCCCCCAGTGACCATGTGGTTATGGCCCACTTAAACTGCTATCCTATGTGTAGGTGTGATCATGTCAATGGCCCTGTGGTGCACCTTCTCATATGTCCTGCCATGGCCATAGACAGCATTCAGATTGTCCACTATCTTTTGTCAAATTTGTATCCTACCTGTCACATCTCCCTGTCCTCTTTCCAGCAGAAAAGTACCATGTTGCCTAAAGGCATCCACTATAACTTGGTTCTCAGCATTGGTGAAGAGGGGTCTCCGAGGATTGACATGCCAAGGTGACATACCCATAGGTGTCTTAAAATACAACAGAAGGATAATATACAAAAGTATCATATAACTACTAAATAATTGTTTCTAGATAACACAGAAAGGTAGCCACTCAGTACTACCCCCTAGAGAAACATACAATAGTATATGGATGTGAAATATGAACAACAGACAAGATGCAAAACAAGGAAAGTAACCAGAGCAGCATATCCTTGTTTGTACCATAACAGTAACTCGCCTTTGCTCCCACCCAAAGGAACAGAAAAATCACACATTTTGCTAACAAACAATCTTTGAAATGATAAAAGTGCTATCAAAGTAACTGTTCATGAAACATTTCTATGTATTTGTCACACAGCATTTCATTTTCATGTATTAGAATCATGTTTATCTCTGAAATTACTTGACAAACATGCCCATGCCATCAGTATACTTCTAGCTAATACATACAGATAAAAGTGTAAATATCTTTGCTTCAGATTTTTCTTAAATACATTCCAGCATATGCAGTATGTATCTGACAAAATGGAAGCATACTTTCTGAAGTGCAATACTCCTCTGTACAGATATCACCTGAAAAAATAGCTTATGTGCAGTTTTACCACCATTAACAAGTCTCACCACCAGTTTGCCTAGCTACATGGTTGCCTTTTTATATGGTGTAGATTCAGAGCTTTTAGCATGGAGAATATGCAAATAAAGGTGTGACCTCTTTAGAATTGCTGAATCTCAAATATTTGGATAAGTGTAGAAGATGTAAACATAGTGCAGGCATTATCTCAGTGTCTGTCTTTATTGGATTGCAACTATGCATGATTAGTGGTTGGGAGAAGGAAATCACAACAGCACTGCAGGCTGCCTTACTTCCACTGGGTGTGTCAGGTTAGATCTACAAAGTGTTAGATGTACATTTAGAACTGCAAATAAGCAGCACACAATTCACAGGTTGTGCTCCTTGACATCAAATGTGCCCTTCATTTGTTGGTAGCTGCATGTGATATTATTTCCACTTAAAATCCTCACACACTTTAAGGCCAATGATATATAATGACTTATACACTGCATGTCTCAGATTTCTGGTCAGATAAATAAAGAATGGCCAACAAATAAAGAAATGTAAGGCAGATCTGTATATTTGGAAGCAGTAATCATGGCAGGTTGTGTGATCACTACTAAATAATTGTTTCCAGATAAAATAGAAAGGTAGCCACTTAGTATAACCTCCTGGAGAAGCATACAACAGTCTATAGATGTGAAATATGAATGATAGGCAGGATGCAAAACAAGGAGAGTAACTAGAGCAACATATCCTTATTTGTAGAACACTGAAAATGAGTAAAGCAATACCTATTATACACTGGAGTCCTTTGCAGTAAAAAATAATGAATATATATATAAAATGAAAAGAAGTGCAAAGGTATGGCTCCAGAATATCAATGTAGCATAGAAAGGTCCATGAAAAAATCAAATAAATCGAATAAAACCAGTGATTTCGAGCAGCTCTGCTTTATTAACACACACACGCGCTTTCACAATAGCTTCATCAGGTGCATGAGTAATCCTACAAAACTAATGACAGTGTTCCTATAAAACCTCTTTTACATAAAAGAATTTTATGTAGATGAACATTCTCATGTTCTAGTTTTTTATATGTTTTTATGTGTTTTTATTTAGATATTTTTCAAGTAATAATAATACATGATTCATATGTTTTAACTTTGATGTGTTTTTAAATTTTAATTGGTGTCATGTGATGTTGCTTAGTATATAAGGTGTAGTTTTGTAGGATTACTCATGGACCTGATGAAGCTATTGTGAAAGCGCTTGTGGGTGTTAATAAAGCAGAGCTGCTCGAAATCATTGGATTTATTTGATTTATTTGATTTTTTTCATGGACTTTTCTATGCTACATTGATATTCTGGAGCCATACCTTTGCAGTTCTTTTCATTTTATATATATCCTTATTTGTGCTATAACAGTAACTCACCTTTGCTCCCCCTAAAGGAACAATCTATCCTTGTTTATGCCATAATAGCAATTTACCTTTGCCACCCCCTCCAGGAGAACAGTGTGTCCTTGTTTGTGCCTTAGCAGTAACTCACCTTTGCTCCCCCAAAATAAAAGAAAAATGACACATTTTGTTAATAAACCATCTTTGAAATGCTAAAAGTGCTATTAAAGAACTGTTCATGAAACATTTCTACATATTTATCACATACATACCTCTCAACTGTACAGATATTTGCAGAATCCCAGATTTTTGGTCCATTTTCCATAAAATTGTGGGTTCCTATAAAATTAGTGGCAAATCATTAAAGACTGAAGCTGCAAAATAATGACAGGCATTTGAGTTTCAGACTTTATGCCCTTCAGAAATGTCATGCTAATGCAAAACATGTTATTCTATTAAATTTCTAACTTTGTAAGAGCAACACTTAAAACTGTCACAATTTTTGGGCTTTTGTCTGACTTTTATTTATGGTTTTATCCAGATTTCTTGATCTAAGAGGTTGAGAGGTATGATTACACAGCATTTCATTTTCATGTATTGGAATCATGTATACCACTGAAATGGCTGACAAACATTCCTATGCCATCAGTATACTTCTAACTAATGAATACAGATAAAAGTGTACAAATCTTTGCTTTAGGTTTTTCTTAAATGCATTCCAGTATGTGCAGTATGTACCCGACCAAATGGAAACATACATTCTGAAGTTCAGTGCTCCTCTGTACTGATATATCCTGAAGAAATAGCTTATGTGCAGTCTTTCCAAGATTAACTAGTCTCCTCACCATCAGTTTGCTTGGCTGCATGGTTGCCTTTTTATATGGTGTAGATTCAGGGCATTTAGCATGGTGAAGATGCAGATAAAGGTGTGAACTCATTAGATTTGCTGAATCCCAAATACTTGGATCTGTATAGGTGATGTAAGCATAGTGCAGGTGCTCCCTCAGTGTTTGTATTTAATGGATTGCAAATGTGAATTATTAGTGGTTGGGAGAAGGAAAATACAACAGCATTGCAGGCTGTCTTACTTCTACTGGGTGTGTCAGGTTAGTTCTACAAAGTGTTAGATGTAAGGTTATGCATGTAAATAAGCAGGACACAGTTCACATGTTGTGTTTCTTAACATTGAGACTTCCCCTCCATTTGTTAGCAACTGCATATGATATTATTTCAAATAATATCCTCAGACATTTTAAGGCCAATGATATACAATGGCGTACATACTTCATGTCTCAGATTACTGGTCAGATAAATGAAGAATGGCCAGCAAACACAGAAAAGTCAGTCAGAGCTGTATATTTGGAAGCAGTAATCATGACAGGTTGTGTGATCACTTATCCCAACCTTCTTGTGTCAAGAGGTGTAAGTATAGGACTGCAATACACATGGACCTGTGTTCAAAAACAGGATATTCCATACACTTTTACTTTTGTTCTGCTTCCCATTATAGTCACTCTCACTTATAACACTTGGGATACTGGAGCTGATATTAATTATATGTATAAGGGCTTAAACAATAGTATTATGTCAGTTATTTCATTCTTTGTCTATGTATTATAACAGTTATCAGATGTATGAATGTGGGTATACTATGTACTATATTCCTGTTAAGCATAATGCTGCTGTCTCGACTGGCATGACCTTCACATTTTCCTAACATGCATTCACAAATGCCTGTAAAACCAATAACATTGGAGTTCTAATTGCTCTTATGTAATGTCTCAATTCTGCTATCCACTTACCATCATGCAAATGCATTGCTTAGGGGTGCACACTGCTAGGCAACAAATTTGGGGATGTTAAGTGGAGTGCAAAAGTTTCAAATGGTCTGAAAACTACCAGTAAATGTGATAACTGAAATTGGTGGAAAAGCATCAGTTTCCGTTGCTCTAGATCCACAGCAGACATGTCAGGCATTTGTGGAGAACATGCCAGGTGTAGGGCACAGAGTTTGTGTGTCCAGGAGTCCAATATTTTTATTGTACTCCTAGTTAAAAACCACACTGGCAGGCTCCTGAAGGGGGACTATTTGGCTCCTAGTGTAAGTAGGAGGCTTGTGATAGTTTAGCCTGGGCTGTATCCAGTGCAACCTGTATATGGTGCAATGGGATGTAATGTAGACAACATTATAATGACCTATGGAGGAGGAAGAGGGATACCCTCAACCACTGGATTGAGGAATTTAGGACTGAGGACATCCCACTCTTTTGTAAGTATCATCTACAGAGAGTACTTGTAAGACTTAGAAAGCTGAATAAAGGCAAGACTGGCATTCATAATGGTCTTTTGTTCTGTTTGTTTTTTTTCCACAGCTGCCAGTGACCATGAGTGCAATGTCCAAATCTATGGGACTAGATTGGTGAGGATGAGGGAAGCATGTGGTATGTATGCAGCAGAAGAGTACTGTTATTGTAGTATTAAAAGTTAAAGGTAGCTTTATTGGTATTTTACAGAACTGTATCTAATCAAGCATGCACATCTCAACTATAAAAGCAAACATGCATGTATTAGTCTGTAGCTCAAACCAAGAGTACAGTATTAAACTTTAGTCAGAGGTTGTGTGTTCAAATAACACACTTCCCAACTATGCAATACTGTTAATTCTTCAATAATATTTAAAGTAAAACCTATATACCACTATTGGTATTTACAATTGCACTGCTGTAAACTGTAATCTGTATAACTGGAACACACATATGTGCAATATATGCACATGTTAAGGATTATTTGCTGCAATCTGTAGTATAATATGCATTTGTTAGGAGGTGGTAGTCCTAATTGCAAAGGTTAAGACAGTAGAGTCAAATAATTGCATTAATTAATTGTCTGTCACATATAAAGGTACTAATCTTATCTCTTTTTTATCTCACCCCAGCCCTTATCTGTCTTTTTAATTTTATTTTCATTTTATTTCATATTATTTATAATAAAATATTTTTGTGTAATTTATTTTATTTTATGAACTTTTTTATTTTTATATTTTATTTTATTGTAAACATTTTTTTATTTTATTTGTATTTTATTATTTATTTATTTATTTTTAATTGTAGTATGTGTCATCAAAATGTAATCATACCTCCCAATTGTACTGAATTGTTCGGTTTTTACTGAGTATTGGGGTTCAAATAATGGGGTGCCATGATTCCCGAGTGGCACCCCTTCATTTCCGATTTTTTTTCCAGCTGTTTTTAATTTTTTTCTTTCGTGCCTTTTTGAGCTGACGTCATCACTTGTGTGATGACATCAGTGCCTTCAGCCTGTTGGAATTGAGCTCAAGGGCTCACATCCTTTCCAGCTGTTCGAATGGAGCTGTGACCGCGAAAACAATCGCTGCTGCAGAGCTTTGGCTGTTTTCGCTTTTGCTGGTGGAGTTATGTGCATTCTGCACATATGAAACGAATGACTGCTGCTGGAGAGCTTTGGCTGTTTTTGCTTTTGCTGGTGGAGTTATCTGCATGGAGTAAATGACTGCTGTGCTGCTGCAGAGCTTTGGCTGTTTTAGTGAGAGGAATGTGGTTGTGTAAGTAACCAGAAAATATCCCATTAATTTACCTTCCAATGATATATTTTGGCTTAGTGATATTTTAATGTTTTGCTTTTTAAAGAAAGCTAACTGAATTTGAATACAAGCTAAATGTGTAGTAGGTTGGAAGCGTTTTAGTACCATTTTCGTAGGTGGAGGAACTTTTAATGTATGCGGTATGAGACTGGCTGTTTAATTCTTGTACCTCAGTCTCATAATAGTTGGGTTTATTATAAACATTGTGTGTGTGTAGAATTTGCAGAACAAGTTTTTTGTATTCTGTAAGTCTTGCTGTTGTGTATTTGCTGTAGCCTGTATAAGAGGCTTGATCAAGTAATGTACTTGGCCGTTTAAGTATATTTTCGCTCTTGTATTCTGAAGAACAGAGTGTGTGGGAATACAAAATGTTTTATAAATTGTTGGCTTGTGCCAACACAGTCCGCTGTCCTAAAAATGAGGCTGAGAGTGCTGGATTAGTTGGAGGATGACACAAGGGGAAATTCTGTGTATGTTTGCGAACGCTGTCTGCTGATGTAGCTCATTTTAGAAGTGATGTCTGTAGCAGATGCTGACTTATCTGCAGTGCAGATTAAAAACAAGTTATAGTTCTAATGAGCATGCGGACATAATGTTTTGGTAGTGTTTTCCGTTAATGCAGGCGGTGTGTTTCTTCCTTCCAATTTACTCACTGACTTCTAGGGTTGCTAGACACTTGTTGGACTCTCTTCTATTTAGAGAACAAAACAAAAATGTAAAATATAAAAACCTTCAATGTTGACACTTAAAATGTTTTAAAAATATCAGTTTGAGTGAAATATTAAAATAACAGTAAGGGGGTATTTCAAAGATCTTTTAAATTAAGACATTATTATAAGTTTAAATAAGGCCTACTTTTTTAATTTTTCAGCGACAAGCTCAGTTCTGTTTTCAGTGGTGATAAGGGACCATTCCTGTGATGAAGTGATTTGTTAGAGTCATACTATACGTTTATGCAGGTCGTAGCACTCAAATTCAGTTCAACAGGATATAGGTCATTTGTTGCTTGGTGACAACTGATGTGATATAATGCTGGCAAACGTGTAATATTGGACTTCCTTAGACAATCTCGCAAAGCACATTCGTACATCTCCTTACCAACACTAAGTGATATACATTAAATAAAAATAACAACTTATGCATTTAAAAATCATTTTGGTCATTAGTGAAAAAGCACTTTAACTAGATCTTCTCTGAAGAGATTTATATCAGAAATGTAAAGTCCCTAGCCACCACCACTTGTGAATTTATGCCTCATATTTTGTTCTATTCAATTCCTCATTACATCTGTGGTTTTCAGAATTTTTGTGGCAAATCACTGAAGGATTGAATTCACTAAACACTGACAGGCATTTGAATTTCAGACTTCATATTCTTTAGAAAATAAATGGTAACACAACTTTTTATTCAGTCTTCCTGTCTTTCAGGAAACTACTGATTTGGCACAGTGGTATGTTTCTCTGACTGTAGTGCACAGGGTCCTGGCTGGACTCAAGACTTGGCAGTGAAATGCATGGTGGTAACACATTTTATTCTAGCAACTTTCCAAAATTATACAAGCAGTGTTTAAAACGTGTCCCTGATTTTTGGCCTTTTGTCCCCCCCTCAAAAAAAAAAAATAAAATTGAAAATAAGTGTGAGAAGCTGTGCAAGATGCCTATGGCTTACACTACTGTCATTTTATTTATATATATATCTATATATATATATATATATATATATAATATATATTTTGTGTGTGTGGAAGTAGACTTTTATGATAAAAATGTTCTGAATTGAGCAGTTTTATCATTATTGGTTCATGCATTTTGTTGCAATGCCTACTGGAAAAATGTTTAAACAATTAATTTAAAATGCACTCTAACTTAAGTCTAACAAGTGGGCTGTATTATACAAATAATATAATTTAATAAAGTCTGCAAGGTGTATCAAATAATGCATGCATGTTTCTTGTTTTGTGTGCAAGGGGCCTATGATTTGAAAACAGTCCAAAGGTAATCTTTATCCACCACTGGCCAGATGCATTTTCTTTGGATGTGGTGTGGGTTTCAATGCTGTTTCAATGAATGTGAGTTTCAAGGGCAGAGAAGTTTTAATGCCAAGTCTATTTTCATTGTGAGACAGTCTTGCTTTGTTTAGATAATATAATATAGTGTTGTGCATTGTGCTATAAAATGTAAAAATAAAATCCAAATAATTACTGTATAAGTAAAGGAGTATGCACCCATTACTGTTTATGGTAAATGGGGCAAAATAGCCAGGTAATGGGACATTGGAATGGCTGCAGGGTGACTCTGGTGCCATATTTTGGTTATCTGTTCTTCAGTTTGCCTTTGAAAGTTGATGTCCCACAATTCCATTGGAGTGGGTGGGGTTACACAATTATGTATGCAAATTTTACATTAATCAGCGCACATATTTGTACCTATTTTTCATGGGCCTTGTCCAGATTTTTGATGTTTCCAGGTTGAGAGGTATGGTAACCATGTCATCCATGTGAACAATATCATTAAAGGCTCCACAACACAGCAGGGTAGGCCTGCCCACAGGATCTGCCTGCCCCACCTCCATCGGCTCCATCACCAATGCCCAGCATGTCTCATTGCCAATCTAGCAGCACTGTCTCTGCTGCCCCTGCACTACCTGCACCCTCAGATAGTCCTGCCCAGGAAGCTGTTCGAGTGGTACCCTCTGGTAGCAGTGGCAGAGGTGGTGATTTTATCATTGACACCGAGTTTTCAGGGATGGTGCGTAGGTTGTGTGCCACACCATTGGTGCATGCCTACATGGGATGGAGAGGCTGCTCTCCCTCCATACCTCTCAACCATACTGAATCCCAAGGTATTTACTGATTTATTTGAAGGCAAAATAATGGGGTGCCATGAATTCCGGAGTAACCCCTTCAATTCCTGATTTTTTTTTTTTACATGCATGATGATATCAGCTTGTGACTGCCAGCTTGTCAGGGAGAGGGAGATTTGGGCTATGGAGTATGGCCTATTAATTTGGAATAGCACTGCAGCACAACAGTAAGAGTGAATGCAGTATTTACAAGTTAATATAAGCTGAAGTTCTACCAAATTCCACCCAGATCCCGCAGTCCCAGGATGTGAAAATTTAATTTCTTCTGATGCTCAAATCCCTGGCTAAGTAAAAACGAATAAAAAAATGCATATCATTTTGTCACTAAGGATACATGGTACTTTTAACGGTAGCCAGAGAGTTAACTGTTTGGCAACCATATGATGTTTTAATACTCCTGCGTTTAGTGTATACCTGAAAAAATGAGAGAACTTTCAGTGCAACTACTATGCTATGCAGCTTCCAGCTTTCAAAAGGTACGGGACTGTTTATAAACTGTGCGGAAACAAAATGATAAACTGCCCAAGGCTCTGGTGACTCAGTGTTTTTGAGATTGAATTTTAAGTGGTTTGCACCTGTATGTAAGGACTTTTTAATGAGAGTCACCCACCAGAGCCTTGGGCAGTTTATTGTTTTGTTTCTGTACACTGGTTTGTCTCAGTTTTGCGCTATTTTTGGGTGGTGCATAAAATCAAGTTCTCTCTATTTTCTGTCTGTTTCTGGAGTAGAAGCGAGGCAATAGAAAGTACAGAGCAATTTAAGCGAATAAGCAATGTTTAAAAAGTATTCCTGCATTTCTGAAGGCGTGGTCAATTTTGAACTGTGCAATTGGATTGCACTTGACTTTGGTTTTGCAAAGTTATCAGTATTGATTATGTGCTGGTCAATGCAGTCTGGACTCGGGGAAATATTACATTTTAATAATGCAACTCTAAATAGGTTAGTGTAGTGACTGTTAGGTGCAGTAAATATGTAGAGCAGTTCACGGTTTTCCTTACAGGGAAATCGGTATATAAAGTGTATTTTACGTGTGTGTTTGTGTTAAATGCCTGCTTCGAAAGCATGTTTTACACACTTTTACTGCTTAAGTAATGGAATGGAATCGATGTCTAAATGACATCTTAAACTAGACAGCAAGTGTTCTTGATTTATTGCACTGAGGGCACATCATAAATAAAAGAACTGTTATTTACATTTAGTTATACAACATTCACAGCAGACAGAGTGCACTATATGATACCCTCATTTTAGCCAGTTAAATACTGTAATCAAAAATAAATTGTATGGTTCCATGGTAGCTAGTCTCCATTAGAAAAATCAAAGAAACCAATGGTATAGTATCTTGAAAATGCAAGATTACATCATTTTGGTCACTGCTGCATACAATGACTACTAAAATGATGTCTAAAATAAACAGAGAAAGTTCATGCAATTAACTAGCTATTTAGCTATTGAAATCTAGTGGAGATTTACATACTTCTTAGCAGTTTGGTTTTATTATTAAATATGTGAAACACTTAAAAACGAAGTATAAAACTGATGCAATATATCAATTGTTTATAGGAAACCACAAAAATCAAGTCTTCCCAAACTGGCAGTCTAAAGGCAGTAATACATTATACTCAACACTTGGTTTTTAAGCAAATGTTTATTTTAGTATCAGTTTACCTTTGTATCAAAGGAGTTGTATGAAAGCATAAAATAAAATGGATACATTTTATAGAAAATAGCAAAAGAGGAAAAATACAAAATGTCAAATGGATAAAGTATAAATTATTAAGATTGTGTGCTGGGCATACTGCAAATTCCTAGCCAGAATGCAGGAAATAAAAACCTCTAGGTAGAGAGTTCAAATCTGGAATCTATCTGTGTAATGTATTGTGATCGGCTGATTACAATGCTATTTGTGTAATATGCAGCTGTGCTACTTCACTTAATTAAATACTTAAATTATTTAATTCTCAGGTTGTATTTCTTCAATAGACACATTTATTACAGATTGGCATAGACAGACTTAACACTAAATTATATTCTGCCTTAGTTAGTTCTCATTATAATCAGAAAAAAAGAGGGGTGGCCATTTTATGGAGAAATGCTTTACCCACACCTAAGATCAATAGTTTTTACAAGGATGATAAAGAGCTAATATGCTTGATAACATTGAAAATTAATAGGAAACTATACACTTTTTCAAAATCTATATTGAATTACCTGGATAGGGGTTAGGACTATTAAACAGCATTTAGACTAGATAGTTCAGATTTCAAATGATAGTATTATAATGGCAGTAGACTTTAACTGCATTTTAAAAGTGGAGGATAATAATCATACCAGAAAGAGGAAAATAGATGCTTCAGCTAAGGAGATATTAAAATTTATTGAATTAATGCATATTAAAGATACTTATGGATTTTCTGACTCAAATTCTTTTTTGTTCACTCCTTATTCAGATAGGCATGGTACTCAGGCCAGAATTTATTTCTAAAGATTTAATAAACAGATTAGATTAAGTAAAAGTGATATCTTGTCTATTTTCTGATCACAATGCCATCATTTTTACCTACTCTTAAAAATGAATAATAATATTCCTAGTAAATGTATCCCAGCTTATATAACTAACATAAAAGATTTCAAGGACTTTTTCATAAACAAAGGTCAGGTTTTTATAGAAATTAATTTTATTAATGACATTTCTGTGATGTATTTATGGGACACATTAAAAGCAAACTTATAGGGTAAAACTATGTCCTGGTACTCTCTGAAGAAACAAAAATGGGAAAAGGAATTAATTGACTTACAAAAAAAAAAACAGATACACTGAAATTAGTCAGAAAACAAATGCCAATCTGATGAAAGAGATAAGTAATTTAATGAAAAATATTTAGAAGTTTTAAACAATAAAACCATGAGGAGGTGACATTCCTAATTCAGATAATATTTTTCATATATGTTCATTTTACACTGTTAAGAAATGGACAGCTATGTTTCTTTCCTGCCTCCTTCCTGCACATTCCTGCCCTGCTTTCCCTTTGTTCATCCCCTGACTGCTCCCCATTTCACCACTGTCCTATCTACCCCATTTCACCTCTTTAATCCGTTTCTGCACAATGGTGCACTGTGAATGGTGGCAATGTATATAAAAGTATTTAAAAGTATTATTTATACCTATATTCAAACCAGTACCATCTGGCCTCAACATTGAAAATATCAATGCATTAACTTGTGCTGCCACACAGTCAGTTAAGCAGCAAGTGCATTTCATAGACTCAGTACTTACTGTCAGACTTTAGCAACGTGGCAAGCATTTGCACACTGCTTAGCTATTGAAAACGTGTATCACGCATGTGTATGCACTTTGGTAGCCATCATGCAAACCACTGCTTGCCATGCTATAGAAATATACATATTAAAATATATCGCTGCTGTTTACTGTCCATTCTCTGCTTATAACATGAAATTACATGTGGAAACATTACACACCGAGGGGCATATCTAGCAATATGTCACATATTTACAATACATCCATATGTTGCCACCCCCCAAACACTGCATCTCTCTTTTTCCACACATATATCATCCACAGTACAAAATGTAATATCAGATGTTGTGTACTATGCAATGCACATCAATCCAGTAACATGCAGAACTGCAACTATTGACCCATATGTCTAAAAAGCCTTATCTGCAAGGCTAGACAAGGAATCAGCATGGACCATATCCACAGAGACATAGGTGTCTTTCAACACACTTTACCTGACCCATGGGCATACCATCTGTATTGAGTTATCCAAGACCTTTGACACTATCCCCCATTCATATCTAATAGTGATGATCTCCCATGTGAGAATTAAACCATACAGTAGTAGAAGAATAGGCATTTGACTCACTGACAAAAGACACACTTTCAAAGTTGGGAACTGCATCTCCACCCCTAGCCCCTTACCATTACAATACCTCAAGGATCTGTGCTCAGTCCTCAACTGTTTGCAGACTGCATCCCTGAAGTGCAGGAAATGGTAGAGGGCCTGTGGCTTACTAAGTTAGCAGATGACTGATAACTGGACGCAGTAATATAGAGTCCCCTAAATGATGGTAACATATTACAGAAGGGCCTGCCACATGCAAATGATTGATGACAAACTCACTGACTGAACTTTAAAGTATAAAATGGATCATTGTCACCTTTGGCAATGATGTAGCCCTGCTAATTATGATATGTATAACAACCCTGTAAGCTGAAACACACAGCTGTGACAGTTTGAAACACATGTTCATAGCAATCTACACTTCCATCACTGTGTCCATAATGGTGACACATTCTGCATTGTGCACACCATACATATGGACATCACATCCAAGCACAGTGTAGTTATATCTCTACTGTAGTCTACACTTAGACCACTAATTGAGTACAACGCTCCCTTCCTGTCTGCACCTCACCAGACACCTGCAGCAACTGGAAAAAAACACAGGGTTGTACCTGGGAGAATTCTGAGCCTCCAAACATGACATACATGGAAGGAGTGAAAGACCTGTCACTGCACTCAGTATCATGCAGGCTGCTGAGAGGTGACTTATGCCTGTCCTACAAAGCAGTCTCAGACTCTGCCATACTGAAAAATGCTGGACATATGCAAATCATATGAGACAAGAATAGCTTGGCCCAGGATCCACCTAGCCTGTGATATAAGCAAAACATGCCAGGTAGACAGATATATCTTCCAACAAATCACACTCCTCTGTAATAGGCTCCCACTGTGTGCGAAGCACTGCTCCTCAATGTCCTTGCATACTGGTTGGGGGATTGTAAAGTCACCTCTGGATTGGGACCTATGTCCCCTATGGACAGGGCCATTTAGTGCTTCTCACAAAATCTCTCTGCTAACAATAACCATTCAACTATGCTCAATAAGGGTACTTGTGTTTTTATACAGCTAGCCTTCTAAAAATAGTAGGGTCATTAGGCTAGTAGCCTCCTATGAACATATGAAGCTATGATCCTATGCAGGCCTCCCAACATTTTGTCTACCATATGGCTTGCCGATGTCTATTATAAGTTCACCTGCACTCTTAGAAAAGTCAGATTTGTGCTGTGGTGCTTGTGTAACGTACTGCGTTCTGTAGTCTGTGTACTTAAACTGGTAGGATTTCTCTTCTCACTACAGTCAACTGGGCATACGTGTCTCAAGACAAAAAAGCAAAACTGTGTATCCCACAGTTTCTGCTGAAATACCAAGGATTGACAGTATTGTGATTCTTGCAGATGCCTACACATCCATTTCATGCAGCCACCAAACATTTGTTCCCCACGTGGCATGCTGATGTAATCTAATATAAATTCACCTACAGTCTTATAAACGTCAGATTTATACCATGGTGCTTGCATAAAGTAATGTGTACTTTAATAAGAAGGGGTTCTGTTCTCACTGCAGTCAACTGGCAGTGTGTGTGTGTGTGTGTGTGTGTGTGTGTGTGTGTGTGTGTGTGTGTGTGTGTGTGTGTGTGTGTGTGTGTGAGAGTGTGTGTGTGTGTGTGTGTGTGTGTGTGTGTGTGTGTGTGTGTGTCTCTAGACAGAATAGTATAAGTGTTTATCCCTCATTTACTGCTCCAATACCAAGGATTAACAGTATTTTGATTGTTGCAGATAACTAGATATCAATTTCATGCAACCCAGCCATCTTGTCCCCCACATGGCCTGTTTATGTCATCTACTATAAGCTCACCTGCAGTTTTGTAAAAGTCAGACTTGTTTCATTGTACTTGCATAAAGTACTGTGTTCTGTATTCTGTTTACTTAGATAGGTAGAAGTTCTATTCTCAATGCAGTCAGGTGTGTGTGTGTGTGTGTGTGTGTGTGTGTGTGTGTGTGTGTGTGTGTGTGTGTGTGTGTGTGTGTGTCTGTGCGCACTTGTTTGACATTACAGAGAGCATTTTACATCAGCATGTAGGACACTGTTATTACCATATTCTCCTCAACATACTCTGTTGCTGTCATCAGCTATATCAGATTTTTGGATAAGCAGTACTCCCACCAGGGCACATCACCTCATCCTATAACACACAGAGTACAGTTACATGGCATTAACTCTATCCACATACACCATGGCATGTTTTTAGCCCCTGTGCTATCTTGCTGAGAAAGACCTGTGGTCTGTCCAGCTGCTGAATGTGTCTGGTGAGGTACATGCCAAACAGAGCATTATACTCTATTACTGTTCTGATGAGGTTTGACTACAGTGCTATCGTGCAATCCTAAGATCTGCTTATGATGGTTTTATGCATGATGTGCACAACATAGGCTTTCAATAACAGTGAGGACACTTGGTGGTTAGAGCTCAGACTGCTATCTAAATGTGCCCCCAGTCCTGGCATCACTGGGTGTCAGCATAGCAGGACTGTTGTCAATTCTGTGATTAACATGGAATTCCACCCATCAGATGGACACAATAAAAATGCACATTTCTGCATTCCATTGTAGATTATGTGCATTTGCCTCCATTCATTTGTCTTGGGTAGCTCCTCCTGTATTATGTTATCATCATTGGTGTACTCAACTAATGCACCCAATATGCAAGAATCAGCACACTTGGTAAGGCAAAGGCCATTAACTGTAGCCTTAACTGTCAAGAAATAGATTCCAAGCCATGAAGGGATAAAACACAAATCCCTGTGATTTGCCAATGGTGACAGCTCTACTGGTATAAATCAGCACAAACACTTTCCTGATATGGTTTAAAACACACTTCAACACACCATTTGCGTGGGCTATATTCCCAATACAAGGGTGTGCATCAGCATGCATCCATCTGAGTGGAGGTAACAGCACCTGATGCATGTATGTGTCCACACATCTTAACTCTCCTTGGCTGTGAGGTTGACCAGCATGTGCAACAGACTTGTGTGAGTTGTTAACACTACATCATGTCTGTTACATCAGATAGAGGTCCTCTTGCATGATGACAACAGTATCATCTTGTGAAACTTGACCATGTCAAGCCATTTGACTCAAATCCACACTGAGGGTATTCACTCAACACTGTCATAGGTGGCCATAAACAGCTATAACACCAAATGGGTAGATCAGTGTATCACATATGTGGCATCTGACAATGTTGAAATGTGTGATGTGACCTATATCTCAGGTCCAGGGCCCAAGTCTATACATCAGGGCTGTCTGCTAGGCCTTTTCCTATCTATTAATAAAGTGATGAACATCACAGAAGAGATACATATGCCTTGTCCACACAGCTGCCTGAGGGACTACAGAATGTGGGCAATCATTGACTCCAATTGTGACATAACTAGAATGCAGACAATAGCAACACATAAACACTGCTGCCACGGGCATGAGAGCACCTGCATTGACAAGACACATGGGGTGATTTTTTTAAATTCAGGAAACAAACATACCACCCAAGTATAATGTGGGCATCACATCCTATAATCAGAACAATAGGTATGTGACCCTTGTGCTGGGGCAGATTGTAAGTGGTACATCCATCACAACATGGTCACAGTGCTGACTAACCCTTGAATATAATGTGAAGGACATCCACATTAGAGCCCATAATGCCTTCATGGCTCCCAGCCTTCATTGCAATAATAACTGTGTACAATACACTCTTCTTCATGTACCTCCTGATATATCTTCCAGTGATGAGTAATGAAAGTATACTACCTTTGTCACAGTTTGCCATCACACAGTTTATTAGCCATACCTAGGTATTCTTTCTGTGGAATATACATGATTGTCTGATGATGCAGAAGACCTATCAAGTAGTTATGCCAGATGCACGTGCGCTACCTGTTCTACATATGTACACACTACATACATAAATGTTTGGGAACATTAATGGCATGTATATCATTCCTGGCAGTGTGGATTGTGCAATATATATATTAATATATATATATATATATATATATATATGTATATATATATATATATATATATATATATATATATATATATATATATATATATATATATATATATATATATATATATATATGGAGCTACTTTTATATGACAACACCAAACATTATTTTCTCAAAACGAAAATAACAAATACTGAAAATCCCAAAGGGTTGATTTTTCTCAGGGTAAGAAAACACTTGTCCAAAACTTAATGTAACCACACTGGACTATGTAAAACCCACCTAGGTGGGGGGCTGTGCCCCACAATTTATATATACCAACTCCGGGATCGCACTAAAGTGGAGAAGAGGGCATATTTCCCCACATTGGGCAAATGTTTCCTTGCCCTGGGAAAAATCGGCCATTCGAGATTTTCAGTATTTGTTATTTTCACTTTTGGTGTTGTGGGTTTCACAATAAAAGTAGATCCATAGATATATATACACGTATATATATATATATATATATATATATATATATATATATATATATATATGTATATATATATATATATATATATATATATATATATATATATATATATATATATATATATATATATATATCTATATATATATATATATGTGTGTAGATGATAGATGATAGATAGATAGAGATACAGATATATATGCCATGCACACAAGGCAACTAACCTGTATTGCCATATTGCCATCGAGTGTGGATGTTATCGTAGTTACTTGAAGTGTGTGTGTGTGTGTGTGTGTGTGTGTGTGTGTGTGTGTGTGTGTGTGTGTGTGTGTGTGTGTGTGTGTGCACGCTTGTCTAGACACACCTCTTATCACTGAAAATCATATATGCTATGTCAGAGACATGGAATTACTGTGGTATTATTTTGATATTATCCAGGGTTGTGTCTGGTTCCTGTAATGTTTTGCATGAGCCCTTACCTGTGCCTACCTTGCTGGAGACCTCTGCTGAAAGTGCAATCATATTCAGGCATATCAGTTTGCACAGCTTCGCAATATGCACCATACCCCAGTTCTATATCACATACATGGTAAATGTCCTCTGCATTATTCATGTAAGGATGTTTATCTCAAACAAACATCCTCCCCTTTGTTATGTCATCTTATGTGTCAGTCACATAAAACACATTTTCACTGTACAGTCCTTACTGTACCATACTGATAAGTGATCGGTGTTGCTGCTACAACCATCTTCCATTGACATGCCCTCCTCTGCTGTAGTTTAGGTAGTTTCACCTGTCCTCTTTTCCTGTGTTCATTCCTACAATTCATCTATGTGTTCCTATTCAATGCACACAAATTCTCAGAGTGTTCATTTTATATGGCAGTCCATGTCCTTTTACACATCATGTACATAGCTTCAGTACACAATGCCAGGAATGAGATATCACAATACTCTGCACTGTAGGTACATTGTCCTGCATTGTGCTTGGTCCATATACTTCACATCCATACCTCTTTACTGTGCAGATATTTCCAGAATGTCCAGATGTTTTCCTTATCACATTTGTGGCTTAATGCCATATCACTGGATGATCTCAGGACTGATGTGAGTCAATATTTCATTTGTCATACCTCTCAGCTGTCCTGATTTTTGCAGAATTTCCACTTTTTATCTCATATTTCTGATCTTTATCTAATACCATATATTTTTGGGCAAAACATTGGAAAGTCATTGCAGAATGAAGTAAGAAATTTATAACATACACTTGAGTTTCAAACTTCATGTTCTTCAGATAGTTCATGGTACCATACAACCTACTATTTCTTCAACTTTGTAAGTTTGGAAGACCAGTATTAAAAATCAGTCCCTGCTTTTGGGCCTTTGTCCACCCATTATTTATGGCTTTGTCCCGATTTTTTGCTGTAAGACAATGAGACAGTTTCTAACACATTTCTGTGTGACATCTATGTGTAATATGTCCTTAGTTCTTGTTATTTCTCCCTTCATTATGATGGCCTTTGTGCAGCTCTGTTGCAGTAACATGACAGCTATCTGTGAAGTCTTGTTGATCAGTATGACATTTCAAGCAAATCTACAGATCATAGCTGCTCTTCTTTACAAAGAATTGATAGCCACATTCGCTTACATGGTCTCCTGGCCTGTAACACTGTTGCCAGCCATGAAACCTGGCTTAGGCAGGCAGGGCATAAGTAATATGCATTACTCACTACTGCTCGCTGCACACTGCCGCCCAAAAATGTAAACTTTGTGTAGGCTTCACACAGAGCCTACAAGGAATTTATAGAATCTCAGTGAAGAATTTCCTAAAATCTGAACAATATAAAGAGTGGTATTTAGCCAAAGAAGTGTTTAAATCCTTGTTATTAATGGCTGTAATGTGTTCATATATCCTTTTAGATAACTTTCTGATAGTTTTGCCAACATAATATCACAAATGTGTCACAGATGGCTAAATAAACAACACCTTTAGAATTGCAGTCATATTAGCCTGTTGCCCAAATAGTGTTATTTAAAGCTCATAATAAAATGCTGGAACCATTGCTAACAAACCTACAATATCTGTATCTGACACATTTATATGTACCTGGGTTGTCCCATTAGCCCAAATGTGTGAAATTAGATTTTTCTAAAATGTTTTTAACATTATTGTTCCTTTTGTACATAAATATGGGCTATTCCTTATTACTTTCACTAAATCTCTATTCCCCAAAATAATATTCCAAGTCTCTTTTAAAATGTTTTTGATTAGTGCCATGTCTGGAGTTATAGGAACCCTCCACCATAAAATGAATCTGGTGATTTGTGAGACATGATATCTAACTGATTATTTTCAAAGAATTATGTGGTATAATTATGTAAAATAGGTTTTGCTTTATTCTTTCTCAATATCCTGATATCAAGAATCATGTCAGACAACAGGGCTGAACCGTAACCCCGAGATGTTCAGCTTCTGTACAATATGTTTCATCATTGCTCGTGAGTCTAACTTAATAAACTGACCTTTTATGACCCCCCATTATAATATGAAGTAGGTGCTGACTCTTCTTGTGTAAGTAGTTGTTCATAAATGTGTTTTTTTCTAAAAGTCCTATTTACAAATCTTCTACTATCTTTTTCAAGAGAAATGGTGATATCTAAAAAGTTTACCTTTGCATCAAGACCACCCAAAATTAACTTTAAAAAGGCTGTACTTTTGTTTACATAATCAAGTAATAATTGAAATTCTCTACTCTTTCACTAAATAATCAGATTGTCAATAAATATTTTGTAAAAAAAAATCATTTTCTTAAAAAATAGTGGGTTTTCAAAGCAGTCTGTTCCCACCATGCCATTGATAGAGTGGCAAACACCAGAACAACCCTGGCACCCATGGCTACTCCCATTTTCTGTTTAAAATATTTGCCTTGGAAAACAAAAAAGATGTTGTCTAGAATCACTTCCAGTAATGTGCAAACAGTATTTATAAGGAAATTTTTGAACTTGGTGAACTTCGTTCCTTTGCTCAGCAGTTGCAATAAATGCCATGCATCTCTCAAGTAAAACTCAACATTTTGCACAATCAGATTTGACAGATGGTCTAAATAAACTGAAGTAGATTCAGTTTTGGAAAAGTCCAATGCAACCCCAGGTGAAAATGGTGGATTTGTTCTGTCTTTATGTACCTTTGGGATCCCAAACAACCTAGCCATTTTTGGATGGTCAACTTTCAGAAAAGTGTATAACTCATGATCTATACTTTCTTCACAAAGGACATCGAATACAACAGTGTCAACACCAGAGAGCTTCTTCCTCATTTTCTCTGGAGATGTCTCCTCATAACAGGCCAGATCTGAAGGTAGGTTGTTCATGTTTAAGACGTAGTCCTCAGTGTTCATGATGACCACTACTCCTCCATTTTTGGCCATCAAGACACAAATACTTCTATTGCTTGACAACTCCCTCAAGGAAGTTCTTTCATCATAGGATAAATTATGAAATTTGGCTTTCTTTCCCAGTTTCTTATTCAAGTTTTCCTCACAAACATCATGGAAGACTTACAAGGTGTTATGCAGTGGGGGATTGTAGGTAATTCTTGTGGTAAATTTCCTGTTCTTGCAGTCAAACTGGGGAATGTTGTGTAATAAAAATTTCAAATTCAGTTTGTGAGCATACAGTTTTAAATCAATGAGGACTTTAGTGAAATTGGCAAACTGGATGAGGATGAAGGAGAAACATTTTCAAAGAACTGATGTTGCTCAAATTTGCAGTCTCAATGTGTTCGCCTATTTTTTTCCTCCTTCATTTCTGCCTCTCCTTGCCTGGTTATTTCCCCTTGAGATGTCATTTCTGAGTCCTTGTTAATAAAAAAGAAAAATGAACTCAAAAATTATTTTAATAAACAATGTCAAATAAAATAAAAATGAAATAAAAAAGAGAGATAAGGTTTGGGGTGAGAGAAAAAGCAGATAAGATTAGTTCATTCATATGTAACATACAATGCATTAGTACAATTTAACTCTTATCATCTTAACTTTCACATTTTTGAGTACACCTCCTAACAGATTCACACTGTATTACAGATTGCAGCGATTAATCCTTGAGATGTGCATGTATTGGACATATGCATGTTCCAGTTATGCAGATTACAGTTTAGAGTAGGGCATTTGTGCCACTGATGTAGAGGTTTCAATTTAATGAAATATTACTAAAGAAATATCAGCATTGTATATTTGTGAAGTGTGGTATTTGAACCCACAATCTCTGACTAAACTCTAATGCTGGAGTCTTATAATTGGTTTGTGCTACAGACTATTGCATGGAAACTTGCTCTCACAGTTGGGAAACTCATGCACAATTTGATCCTACTGTATAAAACACCAAAAAATCTATCTTTAACTTTTAATGCTACAATTTACACTACTCTTCTGCTGCATACATACCACAGGCTTCCCTCATTCTCATCAATTTAGCCCCATGGGCTCTGACATTGCACTCCTGCTCATCTTCAGCTGTGGAAAAAGACCATTATGGATACCAGTCTTGCTTAAATTAAGCTTTCTAAGTCTTACAAGTACTCTTTGTAAATGATACACAGGTGTGGGATGTCCTCAGTCCTAAATTACTCAATCCAGAGGTCAGGTGTATCCCTGTTCCTCCTCTGTAGGTTATTGAAATGATGTCTACATTGCTCTCAAGTATGTGGGATACCTATAGCTCTGGATACATCCCTGGCTAAACTATCCCAAGTCTGAGACTTGTACTGGGAGCCAGAATAGTCACCCTGCAGAAGCCTTTGGCTGTGGTTCTTAACTAGGAGTCCAATGAATATCCTGGACTCCTTGACACCTCACTCTGTGCCCTAATCTTAGCACCTTTCCCACAAATGTCTGCCATACCTACCAGCAGATCTAGAGCAATGATGTCTAATGTTTCCTGCCTATTACAGTTATGGCATTTACCAAAGTGTGCACACTGCATGGCACTGCTGCAGTCTGCTTACCATCGCACAAACATGTTGGTCGAGAGTGTGTGATGGTATGCAGAGAGCAGCAGTGTCAAGCAGTGAAGAATTCAATTAAATTATTGGAGTTGTAAGGTTTTTGGACATACAGGCAGTTGTGTGTATGCCTTCGGCAAATGTGAAGTCCATGCAAGTCCACATAGCAGCCTTATACTTATATGAATTTAGTACACATTATACTCACAGGAATACATCTGATAATAAATGTGATAATGCATACCTAGATTAATAAATAAATAACTGACAGAATAATAGTGTCTCATCCCTCATACATATAATGAATATCAGGTCCACTATCTAATGTGTTATAAGTGACAATGACTATAATGGAAAGTAGAACAACAGTAAAGGTGTATGGAATATCCTGTATTAGATCCCAGGACCATGTGTATGGCAGTCTTACACTTAGACCTGTTGCCATAAGAAGGTTAAAAAAACACTTGTCTATGTTGCAGTTCATTGCTATAAACTGCAATGTCACAACAGTAAAGAGAAGGTTGTGCACTCTGTAGTTAAACCCAGGACTATCTGTACTCCAGCCCTACATGCACACCTGCTGCTATAGGACTAGTTACATGACATTCCCTATTTTACTAATATTTCTTAAAGTCTCATTGTTAACTGCCATACAATACCACTTAGCGGGTTTCCGTGATGGCTTGTAGCATTAATTGAAAACATCTGGTTTCTAATTTTGGCTTCCTGGCTAGTACAGATGTCTAGTTTGAGCACTGTCATGTTTTGCACAAATCATATAAGTACACAGCCAAACACATCATTCACTTCCTCTGTTCCCATGATTGCACTACATGCCAAATTATGCAAATAATGGCCCTAAAAAATAGACCAGCAAAGACAGAAAAGGAGAAAAAGAAAAAAGGGGAAAGTAAATGAAATGAGGAAAATCAATGTATGACATACACATAAGAAAATAATGGCTCACATGAGATATGTGTACATAGCGCTGGATTTGAAGTTTCACTCCAATGCACCTTCAGAATACAACATGGGTGCCTTATATCTCTTTGCCATACAAACAGTTTTATAGCAAAAAAACTGAACTCAATCTGCATACAACCAACTGGAACAACATCTACAGTGATATCATACTATACAACTGTTATTTGTACATTTATTATTTTTGGATGTAGTACACCTAGAAATCAAACAACCTGCTATGATTATTGCTTGCAAATATACAGCTCTGTCTTACATTTCTGTATTTGTTGGTCATTCTTCAATTGTCTGACCAGTAATCTGAGACATGCAGTGTGTAAGCTATTATATAGCATTGGCCTTAAAATATGTGGGGATATTATTAAGTGGAAATAATAACATATGCAGTTGCCAACAAATGAAGGGCAGGTTGGATGTTAAGGAGCAGAATCTGTGAATTGTGTGCTGCTTACTTATATTTCCAACCTTACATCCACCAATTTGTAGATCTAGCCTGACATACCTAGTGGTAGTAAGGCAGCCTGCAGTGCTGTTGTGTTTTCCTTTTCCTAACCAGTAATTATTCAAAGTTGCAATCCATTAAACACAAACACCTAGGGAGTGCCTGCACTAAGTTTACATCTGATACACAGATCCAAGTATTTGGGATTCAGCAGTTCTAATGAGTTCACTTGTATATTCACTGTACTAACAGCCCCAAATCTACAACATATAAAAAGGCAACCATGTAGCTAGGCAAAGTGATGGTGAGGAGACTTGTTTATGTTTGGACGAATGAACATATGCTATTTCTTCAGGATATATCTGTATAGTGGAGCAGTATCATTCAGAAAACATGCTTTCATTTTGTCAGCTACATACAGCATATGCTGGAATTTATTTAAGAAAAATCGGAAGCAAATGGTTTGACACTTTTATCAGTAGGCATTAGTTATAAGTGTACTTATGGCATGGGCATCTTTGCCAAGTCATTTCAGAGGTCTACCTAATTGGCAATACATGAGAATGGATTGCTGTGTAATAAATATATACAAATGTTTCAGGAGCAGTTCCTTTGCTAGTATTTTTAGCATTTCGCAGCTGGTTTGTTAGCAAAATGTGTCATGTCATTTGCCTGCTCTTTGGTGGATGGGGAAGCAAGGGTGAGTCACTGTTATGCCACAAACAAGGATAGACTGTTCTTTTGGGGGTGGAGCAAAGGTGAGTTAATGTTATGGCACAAACAAGGATGGACTGTTCTTTTGGGGGTGGAGCAAAGGTGAGTTACTGTTATGGCACAAACAAAGATTGTGGGGTGGACAAAGGTGAATTACTGTTATGACACAAACAAGGATATGGTGCTCTGGTTACTCTCCTTGTTTTGCATCCTGCCTGTTGTTTGCATTTCACATCTGTAGATTGTTGCGTGTTTTTCCAGTGGTTAATACTGAGTGGCTACTTTTCTTTATCTGGATGCAATTATTTTGTAGTTATGTGATACTTATGTTTATTATCCCTCTGTTGTTTTTAGGACACCTAGTAGTATGCCACCCAGGTGTTTCAATCCTTGGAGACCCCCCCCCCTTCAACGATGCTGAGAACCAGGTGTTAGTGGATGCCTTTAGGCAACATGATGCTTTTCTGTGTGAAACGGGATGTGGAGATATGGCACGAAGGATGCAGATTTGCCACTAGCTAGTTGATGATGTGAATGCTGTGGTTGGCCTCGGTGGGACAAATGAGCAGGTGCACCATAGGGCCAATGGCATGATCACATCTGCACATATGAGATCAGCTGCAGTGGGCCATGACTAGATGTTGACTGGGGAGGGGCTGCTAGAGAACCACCACTAACACCCAATGAAGAGTTTCTGTCCAATATCAGGGATCCAGACAGCTCCCAGGACAGTGCAGTACAGCATGTCCTGGATATCAGTGTAATAGTTTCAGACACAGCAAGCATGTCCCAGGAGGAGCTGGCAGGTAGGCTTTGGTATCTCAACAGCTGAACCCTGTTGTATGTAAAACAATTGAAATCAAAGTTACTTTTGTGTCACATGTATTTCTTGGGGTGGATTGATGATTACTACAGTTATTAGCTTAGATTGGAGTTGACAGTCACATTCTTGTTGAAAGTATAGTTAATGGACATATAAAGGGTAAAAAGTATTATGCCCTGTGTTAGTGTTGACTGTCATGATGTTGCCCTTACCTCTTGCTTAACCTCTTCCAGGACCATCTGTATTGCAGTGAAGAATATCATCTGTAGATGCTAGGACAACCATGTTTATATCAGTACTGCTGAGCAATTTAAAGAAATATTTTAGTGCGTGCTGTTGATGCTAGGCCTGTTGTATGCATTGCTGTACTGTCTGGATAGTGGCAGTAGTGTTACTTTGTTAGCATATATTGGACTGTAGTAGTGTAGATATTATTTTTTTCCTTTGTCTTTTTTATCACAGATGATCAAGACAGTGGTAGTGTGAGCCCTCTGCCCCCTGATGTCAGTGTATCAGCTGACTCTGATGATGATGCTGGTAGCCAAACTGAGGCACAGTCGAAGAGTGCAGAGGATGACTATGACACATAGGTTTACATAGAGCCATCCCCTACAGTTCCATTGGACACAGCAATTAGGCCTATACCTACCCATTCCAGTGAGCCCTCAGATATTGGACATGTGGTGGAAGAGGCCATTGATCATGGAAGTGTGGCTACTGTGGCTTCAATGCCTGTTGGCTCTAGCTGTTGTAAAAGTGTGGTCAAGGTGCCATGCAAGAGCAATGATAGGGCTGCTCGGAGGTGGCCTGCTTTTCCTCCATCACCTTGTGCAGGTGTCTCCTTCTGTGTTACTCAGTGTATGTTTAGCACCATTGTGGAAGCACAGGTATGTTTCCATAGGTACTCCAGACAAATTCCCAGGGTTGTAGATGTGGCATAGGCTGACATGCATGACTGCCTCCACTGTGTTGCCTATTCAAAGGACTGTGTGAATGATACATTGGAATGAGGGCTGTCTGTGATGGAACAAGGGGTGCCTGTCATGGAACAAGCATTGTCTGTGATGGAACACCTGCTGGCTGGGAACAGCATCCTCATGGGAATAGGTCAGCCACATAATCTGCCGTCAGTCAATGTGGTCATGCTTGATCACATTTCCATAGTGACAGTACTTCCACTGCTCCATCAGTGAGCATGCTGTCCATACCTAGATGTGGTAGGCCAAGGGGTTGTGGTCTTGGGTGTTCCCATGAAGAGACCTCATCCAGTAGACATCAGTCACATTCAGATAGCAACACTGCATCTGAACATGGGCATAGACATGACAGTGCAACTCCTGGCAAAGCTAGTTCTCATGATTGTGGATGACAATGATGAACTGCCACCTCTACCATGCATGGCTCACACCTGTCCAACATACTACAATGTGTAGCCAGAACAGAGCTTGGCTGTGTTCATGCAGATATTCAGACACTGATTTCATATGGAGGACTCCTGCAGACACACACAACGGTTACTCATTTTGTCTCACTGGCTATTTATTGGTTTATCCACATGTCTGGCTGTTTCTCTTTCTTACTCACAAACACTATCACCGACCTTTTGTGTTAGCCTAAGTTTCCTGCCACCCCCACAGACAACACCCTGTGTAAGAGATGATAACTATGCCATATCCATGTTGTCTATCTTTTTGACTCAGGGATGCATAGGAATTATGCTGATGCTCAGTTTGTATAGTTAACCTAGTGCTTAATATATCTGCATGTGTGGTTTGGATCTGGTAATTGTAGCTTTGACTTATATTGGCCTTGGAAAGTTAGACAGTCGATAACATCAAAATTTACCAACTTTGTAGTAAATGATCTTGTGTGGGTTGTGAAGTCAGAAACAGCAGTGTGTTTCATTACTTTCTAACTTCTGTCTTTAATGATTTTCCAGTATAAACATATGGTGGTAAACTGAGGGCATGCGGTGATCATCAGTACTATTGAGAGGTATGACTGTGTGAATCTTTAATGCCTGAGGCCTACTATTTAGTAATAGACACATATAAATCAAATAAATCTCTGTTGTCACATGATAAGGTAATTTCTGTACAAATCTCCCACCTTTAACTTGCTTATTGTACCAAGTTATGAAATACAAGGATATGCCACACATTCATATTATTAAACACTCCACTCCAGGTTTAGGACTTACCAAGTAAATGCAGCAGTTGCCACAGTCTTAACTCAAGTCTAACTCTGTCTGATGCAAGCAGTACGTAGTCAGTACATGGGGATGTAACAATTGTGTGAGATGCCTGGCATCAATGTTATTATATGTATGTGAGTAGGAGGAAGGTTTTAGGCCCCTAGGGGGGAGGTGAGTGTGCTATGTGTTATCTCTTAACCAGTGCAAGGGCATACTGATCACACCTACATCAAACTACAACCACAGCAGCTGGTGGATCCCCCTCTGACTCCTCATCTTCCTGTTGCTGTGATAATCTTGGCATTAGTGGTGGAATGTGTGGCCCTTCCCCTTGTTGTTCCAGCTTAATCTGTTTCCCCAGGATTATGTTGTGTAGCATGGTATGTACTGTAAACATTTCTGTATGTCTGTAGATTGTAGAGCAGGACTCCCCGAGATGTATCTAGTCAATGGAACTGAGACCTCAGCAGCCCAAACACACACTATATGATATTTCTTGCTTGATGATATGCCTCATTATGGCTTTCTTCAGTGGGTATGTGTGCATTTCTGATGGGTGTCATCAGCCATGCTTTCAGTGCACAGCCTGCATTCCCCGGTAAATGATCCTGTGGGATATCCAGCTAGCAAACATCTGGTACAGCTGGGAGATGTGACAGATGTGTATGTCATGATAACTGCCAGACTTGCCAACACACATGTTCAAGATGATTTTCTTGGTATTACACATGACTTGGAAGTTGATAGAGTGATAGCCCTTTCTGCTTATGTAGAACCAACCTTGTTCCATGGGTGGTGCCTTCATTTCTATATGTGTGCAATCTATGGCACCCAGTACTTCATGGTAGTGTACCACATGGTAGAAAATATTTCTGGCCCTCTTCTCAGAACTATGGGGAAAATATATTATGGTCAATGGCATGTGGAAGTATAGCATTCAGGAATTGGTGGAGTATCCTAGATGCTGATGCCTGTGACACCCCCAGCATGTCCCCTGTTGGTCTCTGAAATGTACATGTAGCTACACATACCTTTGTCTCCACTGGGTGAGTTCCCTACTGCTGGCTCTGAGTTGAGGATGACAGAGGTTACAGACTTTTTGGAGTGTGTCTACTATCCATCCTGTAGTGATCTACAATTTCTACATCATGTTGGTTGTGAAAAGTTAAACAGGGTCTGAAAACTCTTCTCTTTCTAGGCTTAGGCCTGTTGGCACATGTAGCAGCATTGGCTTCAGCCTGTAGTGGATACAAATCTATTAAAACAGCAGCCCCTAATATTCTGTCCATGTAGACTCCTTTCTGTGGCTGTATTCCAAAAGTTTTGGAATTCACAAGAGAAAGCAGCATGGAGTCTGCATGGATAATTTATAGCTAGTTGAATACCTCCACCATGTTGGATTGGTTGATTAGCATGCAATTCAGCTGCTTATGCTGTACTTAGCATGACATAGTGCTTACCTTGTTTGCACCGGGGTGCATACATCTATACAGCACTTACTGAATCTCATTTTCATTGCTACCATACAGGGTTTATTGAATCTCCTGCATGACTTATACACTTTTCTGAAAGTTGATCATCCCAAAATGTCTAGCTTGTTCAGGATTCCTTAGGTTCACAAAGACAGAACAAATGTGGTTGTGGCAGACTTTTAAAAAACTAAATGTGTTTCAGTTTATTTAGACCATCTGTTAAATCTGATTGTGCAAAATTCTGACTTTTACTTGAGAGACTCATGACATTTGCCAGAGCTACTATGCAAAGTAAAAAGAAGTTAAGTTTTTTTTTTTGTTTCTTTAGACATTGTTTCTTTATATACTTGCATCCAAAATATAGGAATAGACTTTGTTACAGACTATCTAACAAAGATCATCAAGTTCAACAATGTCCTTTGAAATATTGTTTGCTCATTACTGGAAGTGATAGTAGACATTTTTTTTGTTTGTTTTCTAAGGCATATATTTTAAACAGAAGATGGGAGTAACCATGGGTGCCAGGGTTGCTCCAGTGTTGCCAACCTAGTTATGGCATGGTGGTAACAGGCTTTTTTTGAAGACTCACTATTTATTTAAGAAAGTGATTTTTTGCAAAACATTTATTGATGATTTGATTATTTTGTGGAATAGTACAAGAGAGGAATTTAAATTATTATTTGATTATGTCAAGAACAGTATGACCTTTCTAAAGTTCACTTTGGGTGACCTTGGTACAAAAGTCAACTTTTTAGACATCGCAATTTTTCTTGAAGAAGATATTGGCAGATTTGTAAGTAGGATTTTTAGAAAAACACATTTGGAAACAACTACTTATATAAGAAGAGTTAGAACCATCTTCACATGATAAAGGGATCATAAAAGGCCAGTTTATTAGGTTATCAGAGTCATGAGCAATGATGAAACATACCGTACAAAAGTTGAACATCTTAAACAACTCTTCCTCAATAGGGGTTATGGTTTAGACTTGTCTGACTTCATTCGTGAAGTCAGTATAATGAGAAAGAATAAAGCAAAACCTATTTTACATAATTACACCACAGAGTTACTTGGAAATAATCAGATGTAATTTCTAACAAATTGTCAGATTCATTTTATGGTGGAGTCTTCCCTCTCCATATAATGTCGGACATGGCACTGATCAAAAGTATTTTAAAAGAGAATTGGAGTTTTATTTGGGAAAAGATAGATTTAGTAAAAGTAGTCATGAATTGCCCACTTTTTACGTACAAAAGGAACAATAATGGTAAAGACATTTTAGAAAAATCTCATTCCACACATTTGGGCAAACAGGGCAACATTTGCACTTATAAATGTGACAACTGCAAATATTGCAGGTTTGTGAGAAATTGTTCCAGCATTTATTTACAAGTTTTAAATAAGACTATTTGGGCAACAGCCAGATTTGACTGCAATAGGCCACATATTTGACCTATTATGTCAGCAAAACTATCAGAACATTATCTGAAAGGCTATATGAACACATTATGGCCATTAAAGACAAGGATTTAAACAATTCTTTAGCAAAACACTCATTAGATTGCTCAGATTTTAAGAATTTTTTTGTTTGTTTTGGATGCTGCAAGTTTAAACATTTTTTCATGTGATTGTAGCATGCTCCTGGAGTGCCGAGAAGCACAATGGCAGATTTGATTGCAAGGTGATAAAAAACAGGCTTGAATGAATTAATCAATATCAAATGCTTTTTATTAGCACAGGGACTTTAATGGTACTAAGTGCTGTGTTTTATAATTGTTACTTTTTGTGGAAACATGTTTTGTATTTTTGATATACTGTTGCTTTTAGAACTTTTATCAATTAATTCTTTCATTGTTTCTATTGACTCAGGTAGGCATGTGATTTAGGCAGTTGACTTTTAAATGTGGACATGACATTGCTTGTTTCATTCTGAAGAAGTTTGTAGTACAAAAAAAAGAACAAAAATGCTTCAATATCATTTGTGTCTGAGTCTCCTTTGCGCTGGTTGTTTGAGTAGAACTTTACTGTTTTTTAAACTAGAAAGTTGCCTGAGTGAGAGCTTCAGTGACTGGTATTTGCCCTGTGAAGAATAAATGGCTGAAAGATCACTGAGAAGTGGTGTTTTGGCAGGCACTGTTGGGGACTGAAAATGTATTATATTTCATGTACATTTTTTTCTATTCTATCAATGTGACCTTGCAAGAAACATTGTTGTATTAATTATTAACTATATTGATGCGTTTTCCAAGTAATAACGTATTAAAAATGAGAAAGAAAGCTAGTCAAGTCCAAATGATTTTTCACCAGTTTCTAAGTACAAATTAACTACCATGTTGTGAAGCTACTGTTTAGTAGCTTAACCACAGAAACGATGCTTGTTGTTTCAGTTTTCTTTCACAAATGGTTTGACCTGTCTTATGTTCAAGACTGATTTATTACTGACAGAATAATAGACTATTACTAGATCAGGTATCTTAAACTCAAATGACCAAGAGGTTTTGTGAGAAGACTAGCATCCTTGGCTAAGGGCCACAGTCTTCTAATGAAACTAGGAAAGTAGTGTTAGCAGCTTTCCTCACCTAGAATTATACTGATATGAGGGTTGCAATTTTGGGATCCCTGAACTACATGGATGCATTATTTAATGTGAAATGTAGCAACACTATGATAGGTGTCTGGTAACTAAAATAAGACATATCTTAAAATGAACACATTTTTTATATACATTATCAAGATGGCACAGTGGACAGCATCAGTGAAACATAATAGCCAAATATAAGAAATTGTGTCTACTTTTATTTTCCTGTACTTAAGATGTATGATGGTGCAGAGTTAAGGCAATAAAGTAGACATTTTCAAACTGTCTAAAATTTACTGTTCCAGCCAACTGTAAAAAAAATTACTTTTATCACTTCTTCAAGAAAGGATATAATGTTAAAATGTAAACTATTTGGAAAACAATTATTGACTTGCTAGGCATGTTTAAACAATTTATAATGAGGTTTTACAACTTTGGCTTCTTCCTTGTTAAAACCAATTACTTCAATGTGGCAGTTTTCCTCATATGTACAAACCTAATCTTAACCATACATCTAACCCTCATTCAAACACTAACCATAAAGCTAGTGCTTTTTCTTAAATATTTTAGCAAAACCTGTTTTAGACAGTGACATAGATAAATATGTACATTAACAGAAAAATACAAAGCATAGTAACATTTTTCATGAAGTATGCATGTTTTATTTTTTATAATTATTCACACCATAACATATGCTGTTCAACTCCTGCCTTCCCCTGAACCTCAATCCTGAACATTATTCTGCATGTATTCCATTTATTCCAAATCAATTTGTTCCTTCTCTTTTCTAAAGATCCTACCCCAGTTATTATACATCCTTTCCAGTATTCAGTGCTTCATCTATAATTGTTTTAGATTTTGTTTTCCATTTTCAAGTAATTGATTTTTGGCTGCCAATAGTATTAAATTTAGTAAGGTCTTACTGGGTCTAGGCAATTCCTTGCCTCTCAAATGTCCACATTTTTGCTGATATTTTTGGTCTGTTTCTCATAAAACTGTGGTTTTCTAGCAAATCACTAGAAAGTCATTGAGGGTTGAAGTCAGAAAATAATAACAGACATTTGAGTTTAAGACTTCAAACCCTTCAGAAAATTCATGCTACTACAAAAGGTGCTATTATATTAACTTTCTACATCTGTAAGAGTAATGTTTAAAAAGTGTGCCTATTTTTGGGTCTTTGTTCCCTCATTATTTATAGCTATGTACAGATTTTTGATGTAAGAGGTTGAAAGGTATGAGCAATTCAGATCATATGCCCTATCTCAAAAGAATCATTTCCTTGTTTTTCTATATTCATAATATTTTTAGTATTTCTATGCTTTTATTTTATATATATATATATATATATATATATATATATATATATATATATATATATATACAGAGAGAGAGAGAGACACGCACAAGGACATGTGTATTTATCAAGTAAAGCAGTAGAGGTAACTAGTGGGTAAGATGTTTTATTAAATAGAAAACACATATATTTATGAGAATTCATCTTTGCACAAGCAAAACAATTACAAATTTTATAGTCTCCTTTATGAGTTTCACTACAGTGCCAAGGTAATGTCACATGGTTCATTTTGTCTGGAATCTTAGCAGAAAAATGCTTTATCTTCTTCTTCTTCAGTATCATTTAAATCCCAGAACTATTGTTTCAGTCACAACGTCAACTGCTGCATTGAGAGGCCAACTTGTCTGATTAGATGAGTAAAACCTCTCCATTTCATCTGCCTCATAATAGGATGATTGCTTGTTAACAGCACTGCTTTTAGGAATATTTCCGTATAATACAAACATTTTACCTTCCTCCCTTTTTTTTTTTTTAAAAAATCACATGTACAACAATATTCTTACTGTATTGTTTACACAATATTCACTGCTTATAAAACATTTTTATGTCCAACAATATTCTTTAGTCCCACATAAAAGACTTTCAGTCCTAGACAGACAATCATTGTGGTGGGTCAAGCCTGATCAATCTTCTACAGTAAATTTAAGCAGTTATAAGGACAAAGCTCACTTGCAAAGTTTAGCATTCTCATATTGTTGCTTATGTAGCCACTTTAAGAGGACATTGTCTGTGACAAAAGTAAAGTCCTTGCCAAGGAAATAATATGTCAGTGATGGTGATGACTGTATATATATATATATATATATATATATATATATATATATATATATATGTATATGTAAAATTTGATTGAATGTTCATTTGATTGAAACTCAAATGGATGAACCCTTTTGATTAAAAACTCATTTGAATGAAACTTCATTTGACTAAAACTCACTTAAAAGAAAATCTTCACAACGAATATGCCATATTTTTCTTTTTCACTGTAGCAGGCCACCCTTTATCCCACACTGCCATTACTTACAGATACTAACTTTATAGTTGAATATCCATGGATTAAAGAAAAGAAAAAGAAAAGCACCGCAGACAGTGAATTGGCATGGAGCAAAAACACAATCGTCTACAGATCTTGGGGTACAAAATACAGCCACCTCTTGCAATCCAAACATACCCTGCCAAGTTCACTTTCCTAATAACTTCCAAAAGAAATGACACTATCAGATTGCTTTCGTATTCACTTCGACACTTGTTTTATCAAAAGAGTTTTCAGTCAAATTAATTTTCAGTCAGATGAATTTTCACGTAAATGAGTTTGACCATTTGGGCTTCAGTCAAATGAACATTCAAGCAAATGACGTAGATCCATGCGTGCGCGCGCACACACACACACACACACACACACATATAGATATATATATATATATATATATATATATATATATATATATATATATATATATGTTTACTATCAATATGTCGAAAGTCTGAATAATTTTTTGACCCACATATTGAAAGTAAACCTTGAAATTTAAAATATAGAACAAGTTAAAATGTTGAATCAGTTGAACGAATTCAGCTGATTCGACA